>NW_008710601.1:557096-693016 GCF_000327385.1 Lottia gigantea
ATATTTCAGGTAAATTCAACTTATTAGTTTCTCAGCTGTCTGTATGTAATGAGAGATTTCCTCCTCTCTTTAGTGGTTCTCATTGCTCATAAAAATATATCATCATGAGTCTATCTTAGACTAGTTCTTCTTTATTTCAACTGACAGAGTGAATGAAGAACTCTTCAAGAATTTAAAATTGTAAGACTCATAATGAATGAAACATAAACTTTAGATGGACAAACAAAGGTATGCAGATTGATGTCAATTAACTTAACAATGTGAATGATGAAAAAGTGATAGAATATTTAATAATTTGAAAAGTGTGTGGATTTTTTGATAAGAAGATTAATGTGACTTTGGAACTTGCTCTCTATAATGATACATTCCTTAAAAAAAAACTGTTGCTCAGTGATTAACTGTGATATCATACATAAAACTGACAAAAGTGAGTATCAAATTTGAAGAAGTTTGAATTTTTAAAGGTGTATGGAATTTGTATTATTTTGATAGTAAGCTTTTCTAGTGAAGTTTTTGAGGAAATAAACAGGATTGAACATGGATTTTCGTTCTTCAGTTATAGTTCTGTGCATTGCTATGATAGAATAATACTAATGAGTAAAATGTATAGACTATAATAGCAGAATGATGCGTTATTTTGATCAGTGTTAGATATGAAATGTGTAGAATAATTGTGATATAATTAGTTGGGATAATTAAGGATATTAAGGTGAAATTGTGATATAATTACTTGAGATTATGTCAAGGATAAAGCAGGATATTAATGTGAAATCGTGATATAATCAGTTGAGATTATGACCAGGATAAAGCAGGATATTAATGTGAAATTGTGATACAATTAGTTGGGATTATGACAAGGATAATTAAGAACATTAATGTGAAATCGTGATATAATATGGATAAACTACCACCTCCTGGTTGGTCTCCAGAATTATTATGGGTAGGTTTCATTTTAACATATTTTACTTTAAAGGTATACTACCTCTTAGAATGGACATGAAATTGAAAGTTTCAAACTTGGTCAATTATAAGTGTATATATTCATCAGTTGGATTACCAGGTACCATGACTAAAGAATAGAATCTCTATGTAAGATGATATATCCATTAAACTAAATAATTATTGACACACTCTTCTAAGCACGTTTTAAAATTACTTTGTTTAATGAATTATTACTTAGTTTTATGGATTAATTGGATTATAGAGAGATTGCAGTATATAGTTATGACACAAAGTTAGTCCCCTGAAGAACAAGAATCATTTTAGCAAAGTCTAAAAATTTCATCATAAGAGGTAGTATGCCTTTAACATGTATCTATTGTATTGGTCAATATTGAAAAAAAGTGATCTGTATTTGCTTGTGGATACCAAAAGTTTATAAAACCCAAATACCATCAAGCTTATTAATACTTAGAGAGAGAATTATCAATTTGAATTTATATGCTCAATTGGAGCTCACTAATATCTGATTGTTCTATCTTATCTATTAATAATACATTGTTATTAAAAGACTGATAAAGACATCTATCTATCGGCACCATGCCATGTGTGTAGAAATTATCTCTATGGTGTAGGCTACTACATTAGCTTTAATATCAAAACAAACTAAATTCTACATCTAAATTCTGGCATGGTTTAAATTGTCAAAAACTGTCAAAATGTTCAATAATTCACAAGCAAATTCTGCACAGGTTATTTCCTAAAAGAGTTAAGTTTTGGCAAATTTGAATTTGTTCATTTTAAAAATTTAGTAAGTGGATTCTGTTGAAAAATACATTATATCTTGTATCTCCCAATAAATAAGAGTTTTTCAATAGAAGATTTTGGGGTGCCTATGTGGATTCCATGGAACCAAGACCTTCCAAAAACAATTCCCCACTTTTGTGAGAAGTTTCTACCAATTCAGTATTGAGGTTATCAGTATTGTTTGCCTTCCTATCTATCAATAATACATTGTTATTGAACCTGTGATTAAGACAGATATCTATCAGCACCTTGCCATGTGTAGAGGAATTACCTGTTATTTAGTTCCTGGAAGTCTTTGATTACTTCCAGTAAATCATTAATGTAAGCAGTAGGGGTGTTATACTATTAATATCTTCTGCCATACATAATCATTTGTATCACTTCTATATTTTAACACTTGCCAATTTCAAGAACCCTTGGTGACTCGGAGCCACGAGGGAGCCATGTTGGTTCAGAGATTAGGCTGGTTGAAAAGAAACCAGATACAAGATGCTAACCAGGCCAAGTATTCTTGAAACGATCTTAGTGCTAGGATATCCTAAAAAAAGATCATGAGACATCCTAGTGCTAAGATCATTTTGAGAATATTCAGCCTGGAGTTTCTAGTCTTTGCTGACATAGAACCTTTGAACTTTTTCAAGCAGATCCTGCTGTGTCAGCATTTCACCAAGTGTTGGCACTGTAGCAAATTACATGTGAACTGAGTTTTTCGTCCTACTTTTCTGCACCTAATAAGATTTATTTTCTGTTATTTGTGTGTGTTTGACAACTAGTCTTAAAGGGATTGTGAAAGGTTTTCTAAATTTTGTATGTGTATAAGGGACAATGATAGCATCAATTTGCATCATTCCAATTTTTAATCAGATGTCTGTGGTTCTACTATAACAATGTGTTTTATGAAGTCACCCGCCGCAAAGGTCTATGTGATAAAAGCAAATTTCATGGGGGTGGAACCACAGACATCTGATTGAAAATAGGAATGGTGCAAATTGATGCTGTCATTGTCCCTGATACACATAAAAATGAAAATGTAAATTATATGCTATTAACCTTCACTACCAAATAATCAAACAACTTGGCACCAACACGGTTCTAACAAACTCTACTACTAATATGCCCTCCATTGAACCCCATTTCAATTATCAGATTGAAAACTTTCAACCACATGGGATCAATGACAAAATCTAAACCTGGACAACCCCCACTTATCTCTTTGTTATAAATTATGTGCTGTTAAAATTCTGTTTTACAATCTCTATTTTGAGAATAACATCAAGTTACTGGTATATCATATGAACACATATATTTCAAATATAAAACATCCATTATTTCTTATCTTCACATGTTGAAAAGAAAGTTTCAAAATGTAAACACATTTTTCACTCTTAAATATAATTATTCATAAAGCGTGTGTGTTAATTTTTATTTCTGATTTAACACTATTCTGATGTTTTAACACTTTAACACAACAAAGTATTATTCATGCATTCATTTATAAAAGTCATTCATTCATTCATTCATTTATAAAAGTCATTCATTCATTCATTCATTTATAAAAGTCATTCATTCATTCATTCATTTATAAAAGTCATTCATTCATTCATTCATTTATAAAAGTCATTCATTCATTCATTCATTTATAAAAGTCATTCATTCATTCATTCATTTATAAAAGTCATTCATTCATAAAAGTCATTCATTTCATTCATCATTTTTTTTCATTCATTTCATTCATAAAAGTCATTCATTCATTCCATTCATTCATTCAGTGTTGAACCTTTTTCAATGGCATTTCTTGGAGTATTCAGACTTCAAAGAGTTTCAAGCTATGTTTTCCATGTTTCCTAAATGTTATGATTAATTCCATATTTGAATAGGCCATAAGACATTAACTTAATTTTAGTCATACCAGCTTGTCTTAAATACTTCTTAATGTATTTATGTTGCCCAGGAATTATAAGGTTCATGTGTTAAGAACATGTATTTAATGGGGAGGTCAATAAAATACATATTTAACTCATTACTACCAGTAAAGTTATTATAGAAAAAATCAGAAGCAGGAATTAGATGTAATTTAGATCATACCCTTCAGATTGACTTTTAACACACCTCTGATACCTAGAATTTACTTATATTACATTTGTCTATGTATTGACAACATATTTGAGGCTTCTACTAGAGAAATTTGTCTTTAGCTTGGTAAATTGAGAATGTGCTGTATATAAAGTTGAATATCTGCCATATTTTTAGAATTACTTCTGATTTTCGTTCCAGATTTTGATATTATATTTTTATATCAGAATATTATCCTTATAGCAAGAAAAAATGTTGTTTGAAAGATAACAGACTGCTTAGGACAAGTAATTTATTATTTAGAAAGTAATTGTGCAGAATTTTGTCAGCAAGATACAAGTATAGAAAGTAACATGAAAGTAATATATTATTAAGAAAGTAATTGTGTATAAGATACAAGTAAGTTATAGAAAGTAACATGTAAGTAATATATTATTTAGAAAGTAATCATATAGACTGTTGTGTATAGGATACAAGTAAGTTATAGAAAGTAACATGAAAGTAATAAATTATTAAGAAAGTAATTGTGTATAAGATACAAGTAAGTTATAGAAAGTAACATGTAAGTAATATTTTATTTAGAAAGTAATTATATAGAATGTTGTCTGTAAGATACAAGAAAGTTATAGAAAGTAACATGTAAGTAATATATTATTAAGAAAGTAATTATATAGAATGTCGTCTGTAAGATACAAGTAAATTATAGAAAGTAACATGTAAGTAATATATTATTAAGAAAGACTGTTGTGTATAAGATACAAGTAAGTTATAGAAAGTAACATGTAAGTAATATATTATTTAGAAAGTAATTATATAGAATGTTGTCTGTAAGATACAAGTAAGTTATAGAAAGTAACATGTAAGTAATATATTATTTAGAAAGTAATGATATAGACTGTTGTGTATAAGATACAAGTAAGTTATAGAAAGTAACATGTAAGTAATATATTATTTAGAAAGTAATTATATAGAATGTTGTCTGTAAGATACAAGTAAGTTATAGAAAGTAACATGTAAGTAATATATTATTAAGAAAGACTGTTGTGTATAAGATACAAGTAAGTTATAGAAAGTAACATGAAAGTAATATATCTTATAACAGGTGCTAGCCAGTCATCATTAACACCAGTCATTATTATACCTGATATAGGTAAATAAACAACATAAACTTGGAATTTATTTCCTCTACCTTTCCTCAATTATTAATAATAAGGCGTCAAAATCAGCTTCAAAGGATTGTAAAGACGTTTTTCTAAATTAGATATATATATATATGTATCAGAGACACTGATAGCATCAATTTGTATCATTCCAATTTTAATCATACATCTGTGGTTCCTGCAATTCCAAACTAAGTGTTTGATAATATCATAATTTGCAAAGGGCCTTATACATACAAGCATATTTTACGAGTTTTGATGTTATCTAAATGATTGTGGAATTGCAGGAACCACAGACATATGATTGAAAATTGTGCATATGAAATAGTATAAGCAGCTTCACTGTCCTTTGTATGTTCTTGACTGTATTACAAACCCTTTATGGAAATCAAACTTGATCTTCCAAGTGCTCTTTTGTATGGGAGGTAAAAATATAGTGCAGTATTCAGTAGAGTCTGTTTGTTACTTAAAACTAAAGCAACTGGTTTGATGATCTTGAACTTCTATCATTATTTTAAGATTGGCCAGCTTTATTACTGTTTTATCTTATAAAAAACATCTTGGTTTCTAAGGTTATCTTTTTAATAAGCAGACGTCTGTTAGAAAACATATGCTGTGTGTTGAAGTCCTGGTAATTAGTAAAAAAACATACACAAATACACAGGTATGGTCAGATGGTATTTTACCTGCAGGAATATGTGATCTGCTGGGAATTTGGTCTTTGATTTGTACCAGGCTGTAAATTTGATTTGTGAAAGTGACTGTTGAACTGAACTGGGGTCTTATTCTCGAAGACTTAACTTAAAATATAATCTAGATTTGAAGAAGCATAGTTATTTGATTGGATAATGAAACTAAATTTAATATCAATTTTAGTGATTGACCAATCAAATGGCTGGACCTATGTTTTGGAGAAGAAGGCCACTGTACAGTTCCAAAACAGAGAAGCCAGCTGGTGGCTTCTGACACTGCTCTCACATGTTTTAAAAATGATGATGACAAGTTTTCTTCCAGAATTTAGATCAAAGCAATACACCCCAGACCTCCAGAAATGTTATAAGTCATTGTGGTTATCTTATGAGTAGATGAGCTGTTAAGAAACAAAGCTAAATTCCATCAAGCTTTTTAAAAATCTGATGAAAATATGTTATTGTGTCTTGATGCATTATTTTCCAACAGATTTTGTATATAATATTCAAGATTGTTAAGCAACACTGATAGAGTATGCTTACATTCTCTACATACCATAATACTTATCTGAGATATTATTATAGACAATATATATAAAATATAAATATGATAGGTTGATAGGTTAAGATAAGGTACAATCAGTAGATGATTGTTATAATCAGTGGAGTGTACAATGGTTATTACTGATGAGATAGTTTATCCGACTACAACATACTAACATCTTGATAATATTTTATCAATCTGTTTACAAGTACAGGATCTACTGTCTACAAGCTCTTTACACTTCATTTAAGAAAGCCTTTGTACTTTGAATGACAGAAGATGAAAACATTCAGTTCCAGGCTTTGATTCCTGCAATTTTTGATGGTAATGCTTTAATGTCAGAAATATGACCAAAAATAGTTACCTTCATGCAATCAATATTTTTAAAATTTTCAATTGGGCCATAAGTTAGCTTCATTTGACAATTTTTTTCATCTTAACTAGTTGCTTAGTCTTTAGATAATTGACAATTCCAACAATCACATGAAAGCATGTTGGTTTCACAATGCCCTAGGTTATTGAAGAAGGTAAAGTTTGTTTCATTATGCACAATTAATTTTAGTTAGCCCCATTGGAAAGTTTCAAACCTCTGAAAAATTGGTAGATTGTATGCAAAATTTGGTTTACTCCAAACCATGCACTTTCTTCGTGTTATCAAGTACATTTCCATCATGATTCGTTGATAACTTCGTGTATTTGAAATTAAAAATAATTTATCATTGGTAATTGAAATTCTATGACACAATGGGCATGTTTTTTTTTATAAATCAGATGATAAAGTGTTAAGATGTTATCACTATAGCCTCAAGCAAATTTCAACATATTTTTAATACATTTTTAACTGGTTTGACAATCTCAGTAATTATTTGATGAAATTGTATAGAGCTTTCAGGTTTTAGTGATGGACTTGTTATTTTTGGTCTAAATTTGGTCAATATTTGATGTATTTTGGCCTAGAGCCGTGAAAAGTTTTATTTATGATTTAACTATGATCGAGTAAATAATTTCATGGCATTCAAATTGTGAATGGTTTTGATTGTCCAGGAAAATAATTGTGATGAAGAAATTGATTTTGATTGCGTCTGCAGGATTTTCAGTGATTCTAATGTCACAATGGTATCTAGAGTGAGGTTTTTCAGTATTGGCTCCACATAATTCAAGTTTTTATGGTCCGTGGCATGGAAATGTGACTTGTTACGTTTAAGTGAACAGAAGTTACAGGAATAAAAGGTCAAGAATGTCAACTTTCAAAGTACAATTATGTTCAATTGCAGGAGAACTGTACATTAAATTGTAATTCTGGAAAGTGGTACAGATTTGCCAATTTGATTGGTCAATTTTGTTGTAGTCAATAATTTTTTGAAGAGTTTTTCTAAAAATTTGTATGTGTATATATTTGGGACACTGAAAGCATAAATTTGCCAATATGAATTTGCAATAAGAAGTCTGTGGTTTCTGCACGTTTGATGACGTCATTAATCCCAAAATATGCTTTACCATAAAGGCCTTCGCAATTGGTGACATCATCAAACACTTACATTAAATGGAATTGCAGGAACCACAGATGTCTGATTGAAAATCAGAATGGTGTAAATTGATGCTCTCAGTGTCCCCTATACACATTTTTAGATAACCGCTTTACAATTATTTTTAGTGAGTAATATTCTGATAGTAAGCTGAGGTGGGTGACAAATGAGGTTTTATCATGCAATCTATGAATTACTATCATCATTATACAATAGTCAGCATCAAACAGACCTAATGCCAGAATAACAGAAACAATAGCATGTAGCAGACACATCAAATATTCAAATTCTTGATGAACAGTTTTTGGAGAATTGATTGAATTAACAAAAAGATCAGTTGTTGTGAAGCAGCTTTTCTTATAGCACAAGCTAAGGCATCAATGACATTAGTTTACTATGAACTATGGTGATATTGTGCCTTCTATCAGTGATCACTACGGATAAGATTTAATAGATACATTACATAGATACCCCAGAGGACATAACATCAACATGCAATATCACATTTGTTCACAGAAGTTTTCATAATTCTTTCGAAAAGTTGGAGGAGGCTGAAAAGTAGAACGTTTTTTAAAAGTACTTAAAATGGGATCTTTAAATGTTGGCAAAAAAAGGACAAATTATGATTTCGATTTTGAATTTTGATGACTATTTCTTTAACAATTAAATTAGTATATATTTCAACAAAGAGTTAAAGCAAATCTAATCATAAGAAAGGGTCATGAAAGTCTAAGGAGAATTCATAAGTATTGCATAATAATGCTTATTTGAATATACTTATCCATGTACTAAATTACTTATATATACTGGTAATTCTATCATAGATTTAGTTTTTATGACAAGTAGACTTGTGTTATTCTTCACATAATATATTTATTCAGACGTCAATGTTTGTCTACCTACCTACATACTTGAGTGTAAATATATATGTGTGAAAGTGAATTGGATTGTGATGCTTTTTCGTGCATCCTTTGCAATATTTCTGCAGAATACTTTAACTGTGGTACTCTATTAGCCGAATTGAGAATAAAAAAGCTTCTGATCTGTGCATCGTTAATAGATTACTATTTTCATGGATAAGGAATTTTGATTTGTGTTTCTTATGAAGGATATAATTATGTTCCAATAGTTTTGTCTGTTTATGGATTATTATTTTTGACCAATGTATTTTGCTGTTGTATCCTCTCCTGCAGATGATTTGGTGAGTTCACATATATATTTCAATTACTAGATTATCTGATGAGTTATGTTTGTAAAATGTTTGGGTGTGTCTTGGTATCACTGCATCTATTCCACAATAACATCTGTTAAACTTTGATGTTATCATTGTAACAAATTTTAGTGTGTGAAGGATTTCGTGGACCAAACTGAAAATTTTGAAGTATAAATCTATTAAATCATGTAAAAGTTTCACAAAAAGTCATATGGTAAAAAATTGCCATAAGTGCACATTTTCATTCGTCATCTTTCTGACTCTTCCCACTACTGAATTACTCTTACAAAACTTTTGATTCTCAATTTCAATGGATTGACTCATCAGGAAGTATTTTTGTTTTGTGCTTTGATTGGTCTTGACCCCAAAATTCTCTCAGAAATGGCCCAATCAGTGTAACATCAGTATGAGAAATTACCGCCCAATTCCAACCAACCAAAAGTATATTGGCAATTGATCTTTTAAAGATCTAACTAATTTGATTCAGGGACATTTTTTTTTGGGACAAGGGATAAGGGATAAGCACTCCTCTGAAAGATAAAGCGAATTTGAAATAATGAGCCCTACAAACAATATTTCATTTTTCTGTTCAAATAGTTGCTAAAATATCTGTGTCTATGTCAATCAAATACATGGCTGATAAAATCTTTAATCATAACTTCATAACCTAAATTTATACTTCTATTGAATAAGGTTTTATATTAAGGTTAGATTGAATAAGTAGTGGTATTCAGATATAATAACACTGAATAATGAAGGTTACACCTCATTTCATTTCTAAATTAACTTATATTTAAAGTAGAATATGTAGTAGATTTGGAGTGTTTAAAAACCACTTAAAAATTTAAAGAATTTCTTGTATAGAAATCCGACATTTTTCCCTTGGTGTTTTTTTATACTTCAGTTATGTTCATACCTTTATTTATCTAGTAAACCAATTGCATCATTCATTGTAAAGACATGCCTCAACCAATATGAAGATCTGTGAACCCTACTAACTCAACGCTTCCCTTTTTGTGGCAGTGGAATTCCTCAGTTGGTTGCCCAACTCGATTGTTGGCATAGTGCATGGATTGAAATCCACCTTAAAAAAACAATGATTATGATGCCAATGTCAATGCTTTTGTCAGCCATTTGAATATTATTTTGATGTTAAATTACTTTCATTCAACTATTCAATTTTGTATTTGCTACAAAGTAGACCATGATCAAATTGCAACAATGGCGATTTTAGACTCCCAGGTACCATCTAGCCAGAAATCTAGTTGCTTTAAGATTCTACCGGTTGCAAAGTTAATATGAGCTCACTTTAAGAATGTAAAAGTACATGTAGCTACTGTTTTTACAACATTCTCATCTAATGTTATAAATTCTTCATGCTCTAATGAATGAAACAGACACTACTGTTATAGTACTTATAGTATAGTAAATATTAATCTCTGCCATTCCTGATTTTCATGGTACTACAAAGTAAATATTAGTCTCTGCCATTCCTGATTTGGTACTTGGTACTACATAGTGAATATTAAACTCTGGCATTTTCGAGTCTTTTGATACATAGTACCTTCAATGTCAAATAATACTAACAAACAGTATTTCAAGAAAACTTAGCGACTCATCCTTGCTTTTGATGACTGCTCACAAACCACAATATTCTTGGCATTGGTTTATCATTTTTGTTTACTCTTGGCATTGATGCATCTTGATATGTTGATGGAATGAAAATAAACAATAGGAAAAACTTGATCCCTTGGAAGTTGGAAATTTGAAAATAGTGTGATAATTCCACTCTCTTGACAGAAATTGTCTTCATAGCAGCATTCTGTAGTCTGTCATCACTAACAAAGGAGCACAGAACTATGTAAAACTGTATTACATTTGAAGGTATATGTGTGGGTTCAAAACCTGCTGAGAGTGTACATAATAATTTGATAAATTAGTTCAAAGTTAAACATTCAGGTATAATTTCAACTTGAAATATATTGAGTTATCAGAGACAGACTGACTCGTGCCAACACTTAAAACAGATGGATATCTTTTTAGTGTAATTGATATGATGTAAGAAGTGGTAGCGTTCACCAAACCTTACTATATAGTATACTTCTTACAAGTTAAAACAATAAATGTACCTATTACTGATATCTGTCTGCCTTCTTATAAATAATTTAGATGTAATTAATGTCTTAGATTATCTTAGTATTATACTTTAAGTACATTTTTGGTATCATTAGTACATACCATTTCTATATATGTAACTATTTAAAGGGACAAGTGTACCATTTTAGGGAGTTGATTTTGATCTTGAATATATGTAAATAGTTTTCAAAAGTACTAGAAAAGTTAGAAAATCGCATAGTTCCTTCAAAGATATCTCAAACTAGGAATTTTACTTTCTGTTTCTATATGTCTTTTCTATATATCACAGAGTATCTTAAATGACGAGTCCTCATTTTAACATTCAAATGCAGATAATTCTGGACACACATGTATTTGAAGGCTCCAATTTCGATCGTGAGTTGTGAACACTATTACTGATAGGCTTAGCTAAAAAATTCCTGTTTTTGAGACTAAAGTATGGTTGGTCAAATAAAATGGTGCATCTCTACCTTTAAGACTCTTTTTACTATCATACTTTTACAATATAACCTGTATACAGTAGGCCTATTGGGTATCTAGTAACTACCTTATCAGGAACCAGAAACCACATAATCATTTGACTTATCTCATCCTTATAAGTCTAGCCACACCACAATGTGGGATATTTTGATTGAAAAAAAACCCAGTTTAAATCTATTAAACTTACCAGTAAATACAACCAAAATCCGATTAGTATTTTCATGTGATAAGTTAAAAGTGCAACATAAATTAAGTCACTTAAAGGAACACCTTCACTATCTGTTCGACCAATCATACCTTAGTTTCAGAAACAGGAATTTTTTAAGCTTACATAATCAGTAATAGTGTTCACAGCTCATCGTCGAAATTTGGGCCTTCAAATCCATGTGTATCCATAATTATTCACCTTTGAAAGTTAAAAATTCGAATTTTAGTGAAACTATGCGATATATAGAAAACACATTTAATAGGAATAGATAGTGGAATTTCTAATTTGGGGTATATTTGAAGGGATTATGTGATTTCCGTGCATTTTAGCACTTCTTAAGACTATTAAAACACTATAAAGACCCAAATCAATCCCCGAAAATGCCGACTGTTCCCCTTTCATTGAAACCATGGTAATGTTATAAGTTAATCAGACATGTTTTTCCAGAAAGATCTTCACTTGTGCAGCTTACAGCATATAAGTTCCATATTTTACTCATGCTTATCAAATATTTCTTGTATATTTTAGGTAATCATTAAAGTATATATTGAAGATGTAGGACAGCATTATGTAGAAGTACCCATAACACCTAATACTTCCTGTCAAGATGTTGTTGATTGTACTAAAGAACCTGGTAGAGAATCAGGATATATTGTGGTCATTAAACAGGGTACAGGTTAGTTGATTTTGTCTTATGGCTTCATTAGCCCAATTAGGTGCATGTATGAGGAGGGGGGGACTCGAAAGTGTATCTTTTCAGATCAAGTGACGCTGATATAGTTGAAACACCCATGCCTCCCTCCAGAGAAAGTGCCTCTGGTTCTAATTTCAAAATCTTGAATCATTCAATGGTCAGTTGATCTGAAAAGAAACAATGCCATTAGTATCAGGAATTGTTGAATTTAATTTATACCAAGTTTCATTCCTGTGGTATAACTACTTATGAGTTAATCACTGCACCCCCTTAATACAATTCCATTGCTCAAATTGGCCAATGGTGGTTTATTTGGATTTTGTTCAATAACAATTTGACACGCAACATTTTGAAACTGTAGCAGCTAAATTCTTATCTATAACAATATATTTCTGTGAATACAATAAAATTAAATATTCACTGTGAATATGTGAAATATCTATAAAAATTATAAGACCAAATATTCAAATTTAAACAATTTAATACAACTTTACAGAAAATTTGTGTGGTTATTTTCTGCATACTATTAATAAAACAACATCCGGGTCATTCTTCGAGAAACCCGCCAAGGCTGTTAAACACATAATTTTGCAGTTTTTAAACTACCCCCCACCTCCCCTTGCCTCCCTCCTCTTTTTTACTTATTATAATTTTGATTCAATTTGTTTCTATAAATGCTTTAGTGAATTTGAATCCTGTTGGGCGTATTTTATCATTATTGTGTTTAGTCCAATAGGAATATGAGCATTATTAGATATTTGAGTTGTTTTATGTAGTGTAAGTTTTACACCAATATTTTATGTTTCTCATATTCTTGTGGTCATGCAAAATAAATGACATTTCACACCATCAAATTGTTCTGATATGTTTGACGGATGTGGGGAGTTGGGTGGAGGACACAAACAACTTTACAGAAAATTTTGTAAAATGAAGATGTTTTATATATTTCAGAACATATTTTATCATATAATGATAATATTTATAGTTTATTACAATTACAAGGTAAAGAAAAAGAAAATTTAGTATTTGTACTACATTATGGTAGTGTTATATATCAAGATGATATGGCAGATTTACCATCAAGTAAGTTTGAAGTACTGATAATTATTTTATTATATATTGAATATATTACTGTAACTTTATGATAAGTAAATATAAGAAGTCAAGTTTTTTTAAAATTTCTATGTGTTATCTAGAAAATGCATGTGGCGAGAGCCTTTATCCGGTCTAAAGAGAGGGGAGAGGGAGGCTATTGATGACATAATACAGACATTTATGCGAGTGAGAAATTTATTTTAGAAAACTTTAATGATAATCATCTATATAAAATTATCAACCATGAATGGTTGTCATGAACGGCTTACAGCGAATGACATCATAATTCTTGAGCAAAGGGTTGTTCTGAAGATTAAGAAAGCCAAATGATTTTTATTTTAGGGTCCTAAAAAAAAAGTTTTGGGCCCTATATTTGTAAATCGTCGCACAACAAAACCATATGATACTTCAAAAGGTTAAAATCTGTGAATTAAAATTCATGAAATTCCTAATGTAACCGAAATTTCACTATGTAACCGTTAGTGGTAACAATGTATATAATATAAACAAGGTTAGGTTAAAGAGTTCTTTATAGAATGAATAATGACCCATTGTTTTCTTTTATTTATATTGGACTTAAAAATAATTACTTAGTTTGTTTTCACTCAACTCAACATATACTATCTTTATTTCTGAAGATCTATCTGTTTATAGTCTATCTTTATCTAGATGTTTAATGACTGCGAGGTGTTGGTTCTGGGTGGTTAATGTCTTATGAACTGCGCTCTTTCTTTTGTCACATTCTTTGAAATTTAATGATCATTACATTAGATCATTCTTTTCTGCTTCCAATGAAGCTATCAAAGATGGAAATGCCTTACAGTTTGCAATGGGGAAAATCTTCCTTTAAAATAACATTTATATTGCTGACTGACTGTGCATTTTTGGTGGATAACTTCTCTCATCCTTGATCTGACAACATCCTTCAAGAATATGGTAACAACTTTGTGACTTAATCATCACTTAATTGTCACTAAAATTATTTTGGATAGTGTTTGTTAGATTTAACTCCCTTTATGTAGGTAAATATATTATAAAATAAATAAGTATATCACACAAGACGGTCAGTTGTGATAAAGGTGTGGAGATTTTCACCTTCAACAGACCTGAAATGAAGATCAATCAATATAGCAGGTTTCTCACGTTAATACATGTGTATATATGATTGATATCTACTTGTAAATATGATACGTATGATACATGATACATCTGATACATGATATTGGCTTGTGATATTATAATAAATGTTTGATTTATGATGGAAAGCAAGATGTATCTATTTCCATAAGATTTTCCATTTTCCTGAAAGTTTGATTGGTAAAAAAAAACAATATGAACTGAAAGTAGACTTGAAGGACTTTTAGAAGTTGGGAGTCACAAACACCAGCACGGAGGTTATGTGCTTAAAATTATTATATATATTTACAACAATGTGTGGTCCATTTCCGGAAGATATTTTACATATTGCTATACTTTCAAATACCCAAAGTATGTAAAAGAGTTTGGCAGAACTGTTTGGCTTCTGTTGGCAGGTACATTAAAAAGTTCTTCAAGATACCATCATTGAAACCATAAACTGAATAAAAAGATGACATAACATCCTATTCAAGCCCAGATGACTTTCTTTCAAAGGTTGAATTAATTCTGTACTAACCTCCTTGATATAAAAACTTGATTCAAAGTGACAGATGTAACATATAACTGGATTTGATTTTAAAACCACAAATATTTCTGGTTTGGTAACCTTGACGTCTGCTACATTAAGATTTTGTTTTTATGAATCAACAATACTGGTATCTCCCATCTTCTACTTTTAACTTTCTCAAAACAGGAGAGTTGTGGTGATTCAGCAAGTTAGACATAATGAAATCAGAGATTTGCTCCTGTTATAGATTGAGATAATACCTTCAACTTTTTCCCCTCTTGAAGAAGCATCTTGGAGGTTGGAAAATATTTTTCATGTTAGCCCTTGAAACACTGTGTATATTAAAATAAAACATCATATACCTTGAATTCCAAGTAATATAACAAAGTGTATGATGTTAACATTGTGCGGATGCAAGATCAGTATCTTTCAAAAATACTTTGATGGAACTGGAGATGTGACATAAATGGTGTAGGGAGAAAATGATGGTATGACTGAACTACAAAAATATTCATATTTTCAAATATATCTTGGTTTTGCAGATCCAAGGTATCTAAATAGGTTTAAAACCCCCACATCTACCGAGATGCAGAATGTCCCCATTTAACAGGGCCTATTTTTTCTGTCTCTACACTAGCTGACATCAGTCCAAATAGCTATTAGAGGCTGATAGGATGTAAAACTCACATTTCATTACCTAAATTTCTAAACGATGATCAAACTGCCTGACAACATATTCATTGAAGTATGACAGTAGTTTACTCATATCTTAAGGCAATTTCTCACTTTTTCATTCAGAAACTGAAGGTCAGTTAAATAGATAAACATGTAGTTTTATAAGTTGAAACTTTGTGTATCATTGGTTGACCGTTGACTGTATTAGTAAGATACTATTATCTGATGTATCATGGTTTTCGAAACAAACTTGTAATTTTGGTAAGTTTATACTTCTTAAGGATAATTCAAATTTGTTATTCTTTTGTACTAAGAATGATGCAGGTAAGAGGGACTGACATGGAAAAAGAGTCTAGTCGTTCGGATGGGACAATATACCAGGGCCCTGTGTGCTACAGACTGTGCACTTTAAAGATCCCTCGATATTTGGAAATCAAAATAGATCAGGTTAATGCCGCTGTCCTGGCAAAATTTCCTTCATTGCACCTGCATGGTGTTGCCTGTCTTCATTAGCCCACATGGTGCAGAAAAGTAGAACGTAAAACTCCATTCATTTCATTTTATTTCATTGTACTTCGAGTGGTTCAACGTTTCTAGATGTGTGGTGTAGTTTCACAACTAAACGTTTCTGTTTGTTTACTTCTCTCCTTTGAATTGTGCAATGAGGGACATTTTGTGAGGACTGGAGCAATAACCTACAGTGTCCAACTGTCGAGGTATCAAAAGGTACTATCTGTAGAAATATCTATTGGATAGAATCTCAATCTCAGAGAGTAGAAGGCACTATCCCACTGAGCAATCCTGTCTCTCAAATTCAGTATTACAATATTTTTATTTTGGTTTATTTTTAAGTAAAAGGAGTCAAAAACTATTTAAGTTTGAATTGAAATTTGAGAAAAGATATTTAGTGACACTGATCTTTTAATGTTCATGACAATTATCTTGACTACAGGCAGATCTCATTGGCATCTGATGATAAAACTCAGATAACAATTTGTTAATTTTCTTAATCGTGTTAATCCTTTCCATAGAGTGTTTGACCTTTGCCCTTTCAATGATAATACACTCAGCATTTCCATAGATATAGTATCTAATGTGGTTGTCTTAGTGGCTCCATACTTTTTACAAGGACTATTGGCTTTGATATATGTTTCCATTGAAATAATCCATCATGACCATCGGACTCATTTCATTTCTACCTCTTTGAGGCTTGTAAACTTGTTATGGTCATGGTACTTTTTCTGTCAGTTTACTCTTGGTGATCATTCATTCTGCAAGCTACATTGACCCTTTTCTCAGACACAACCTAATTTTCCACATGTGTTATCCATGCCTTGATGTAGATTTTATATAACAGTCAGTCTTGAATATGTAAAAACAATATGAAGGATACTAACATTACAAACATTATTTGGGTACAAACTACCAGAAAATTCCAAGTATGAAGTTTATAACCAATCATGCTTTATCTGGAACATCTATAATATGATAAATAATTTGTCTAGGGGTTAAATAGTAATCTAATCATCTAAACACTTCATATAGCCCTAAACACTTGACAATATACCAACCATATCAATATTGTCTTTCTTCTACATTACTCTTGATGGTCATTCTGTTTGACCCCTGGTCAGTTTATGAGAATAATATTTATTAAGAGCATATTAAATAGCTGGTATTAAGGGATATAGGTCTCTAAATAATCTGATAGAACTTAGGTGAACTCCATCCCATATCACTTTAAAGTATAACTGTGTAGATATGAGGTTCATCTAAATTTAAATAAAAAATTTGAATTAAACGTGAATATGTGTGTCCATTCAACCTTTGATTTGGTCTCTAATGGAAAATCATATAAAAAAATTCAGATCTATTTCAACTGTAAAAAAGGATACTTATGGTTCACAAGGATCCTTTGTTCAAGCTGGTCCTTTGCCAAACCTCTTCTCACTGATCTTAATTGGATTTTCTGTATTCATTTACAACTGAAATATAGAGGAAAGATGACTTTTTCAAGGTCACCAGATTTTCACACTCTGACAGAGAAAATAACCCACAACCACCATTTGTTCGGTATATCCAAGCAAATTATAACATGTCAAGATTCTAAGGCTCTAACTGACTGTGCTTGAGCTCAACCTGTATTGGCTACCAGCTATTCATCCTATTACAGATATATTACTGGTATACTTAGTTCTATTGATGAAAAAGAAAAATTAAATGACCATATCCCTTGGAGCTATTTTGTACCTGGTCAATGTATGGGAAAGACTGTTAAGTGGCTAATATTTTGTACAGTTGGAATGATTAATATTTGTAGAAGAAGTACCACACAGGATGTTAAGAAATAAACAGAATAGATGTGTCTGCTTCATATCATTTCCTGTCAAAAATTTATTAAAATCATCTCAATTGATAGATATAATACACACTGTGTTTTGCTTTCCTGCACCTGTTATATCTCTCTCCATTGAAGATTTTCATTTTGGGGGGCTGAAGTGTTTTGAGTCCTGCATTTTTCTCAATGCATTATGGAATGTTCTTTTTTTTTCCTAATTCTTAGGTCCTTGATTTTGTTCCAAAGTGAAGGCTTTTTCCCTTTTCATCAAAATGACCACAAATTGGTTCCCAAATTCTCTAGATATCTCATACCTATTTTTGAAATCATTTTAGATTCGTATAGATTCACTGGTTTTTTTTTTCAATCTTGGTTCCAGTCGTTAAAGATGAGGTATATGTCTATTTTCTTTGAATCTAGATTTACAAAACTTACAGAAAATAAAACAGTAATACAAATAATTTCAACAAAAAACAACGAAAGTCATTCTTTTTTTAAAGTTTCAACTGACCATTCCAAAAAAGCCCAAAACAAAACCAAAGGTTTTAGAGCTCCAGCAAGATATAACTTGTAGATACATCATTGATCCCTGATTGATCTTCAGATCAAAGATAAAAGCAAACTCATCCTATTCATTATCTCAGCAGGCAACAATTTCAATTCATCTATTTTGATTTATTGTATGAGGTCAGTTATTAATACCTTAATAATGAAAAGATGAACTGGATGTGCATGGTGGAGCTATATTATATATTTGTATAGAATAACAATATTGTTAGTAAGTTGATGAAATGATAGGGGGTCTAAGAGGTATCTTTGATCAACCCCTATATCAGTGATTGATAACAATATACTAGACTGATAGATAGAGGTAATGATAGGTGTTCAGACATTACAATACTATCTAGATCAATTTAATAGAATGGGATACAATGAGTCAAATTGCATTTTTGTGCTTTGATATATTTAGGGGGTTCAAGGAGGATGTTAAAACCTCGGTATGTGTATCAAAAACACTTTAAAACCCTATATTACACCAGGCTGCTGTAAAGCATCCCAATATCAGTCCTGACCAGGTCATGATGAAATGTTACAGTTAATTCAATTGGTCTAAGAATGGTTCCACAATTTTAGTGAAAATGGAAATCCACTCTTATCTGTGGAACTCTCCTTGAAGAAGTCAAATTCAGTCCTTGCTGTCACCCTTTTTCTTTTCTGATTTCCAATGTATCATCTGCCTGTGTGGTTCTTATATCATTCCAAAAAAAACTTATCCATTTGGACCAGATTATGATAAATAAAATATTTACATCAGTGATTTTAAATTTTAGTCATGTATTTTTTGGTATGACAGAAACCATAAATGACAAGCAAGAATTAAGAAAGAAAGCAGAAAAAAGTAGTGTCCCTGCTGCTCAAACGAAAAACTCTTTCAAATTACCTTGAGTATATTTATATAAAGAAAACTATTTTTTGTAGGTCTTATGTGCAACCATATATCAATTATCATTAGTAAGATATATCTTATTTTATATCTAGTCTTTAAAGTCTGTACGGTCTGCAGTGTTCTGATTCAAAACTTACCATTTACTCGGACAATTTCTAAATAGTTTTATAATGAGTTTAGTGTGGGTGTTTTGAATCAGTATTGTGGGTAGAGAATTTAAATGTAATTGTTGAAGCATGTCTTGATTATCCACCCCCAACCTACCAGGTGGTCAATTGGTCAGTCTGTGATCTATGGTGGTCTGAATTTCAATAGCAATTCAATGGTCAGTTGTGTTTGGGACTCCAGTTTAAGGGGATTTTAATCACACCAATGGTCAATGGGGTATAGTGGACCAGTTTCAATAGGGATGCAATCATTCAGTCAGTGATTGGAATACCATTACAACCACATTGTTAATGATTTTAACAGTCGTTAGATCATTTCAAAATCTTACTTTTGGTTTGGAAGTTTTCAACCTTCATATTTAGTGATTGGAATTGAAATAGCTGTATTCACCAAGACTCCAGTGCTTATTTTAGCTGTATTTAAATAGTAAAATTGGATAAGATTATGAAATATAATGATTGACTTGGATTTAGCTGATATTTGAAGAGATCTTCAAGTGAAATTAAAGTTTGGTGACAATGGCTCTAAGTAAGTACTTGACACCATATGTGTTCAGTTTTAGGATAATGATGTTCTTTGTTATTTCTTTATCAATTTTCACACATTTCTGATAATTTTATTAGCTTTTCTTTACCAAAATTTACCTGGATATTTTCTTTCAAAATGTGATGCTGATTTGAAAAATCTATAACAATCCAAACTCGAAAAGTAAACTCCTTACTTCATGCCCATAGTTTTTGTTCTTACTAATGTTTTGTAGCATCAATAAAAGTCATACTATCTACTGAAACATCTTGCAATGTTTGAACAATCCAAATGCTGTCTGATTTCACAAACCTTTTTTCATGTTTCTAAGGATCTTAAAGGCTATGGTTAGCCATTTTCAGAGTTGATTAAGGTCTTGAATATATAGCAATAGTCTTTAGAACTACTAGAAGTGTGCAAAAATTGTATAATCCCTAATCAAACTATACATTTCACTTATTATTTCTATATTTTTTAAATATTTGGAAAAAGAAAAAGAGTATCAAGAAAATGAGTTGTCATTTTAACTTTCAAACATGGATAATTCTGGACACACAAGGATTTGAAGGTTTAAATTTCGATGCTGAGCTGTGATCACTATTACTGATTGGCATAGCTAAAATATTCCCGTTTCTGAGACTAAGGTATGATTGGTCAAAAGATAGCAAGCATGTCCCTTGGAGCTTACAAATTTCATCTCCAAGTTATACACTGTACCAAAACTGTGAGAAATGTACTGAAATCTGAAAGGTAATTTTAATACCCTGTCTTATAGTGTTTTTGTAGTGTGTTTGTGTGATTAAGATTTGTATGATAGGTATTTTGACACCTTCAAGTGTGAAAGGTCAACTGTAATTATCATAGGTACATTGTCCTCAATACAAGTCAAATTTATTAGTGCTACTTTCTATGAGTTTGTAGCCTGAGAGACTATTTGTTTTCATAGTTCGTAGTTTATAATCTATTGGTGAATATTGAAGTTCCCATCATCACCTCTAATTCTAATGGGTGTAATTTGAGGTTCCCATGAGGTTTGAATCTTGGATCGTGGACTTCTAAGAGAGGAGCTTGCCTTCTAACATAGGGTCATGGGTAAGATTATTTTATAGATCCAGTCAGTTTGAAGAAACAACTGGGGGCTGTGTACCACAGGCTACTGACAGTAAAAGATCCCTGGACAATCTAAATCTGCTAATATGGCATTCTTATATTGCCTTTATGCCTCATCAGCAACGAAAAATTGGATCTAGATTTCCATTTCAACTCATGACTGCAATAACTGACTTTAATTCATGTACTAGATCAATCCACTTTGATAGGCTGTTAGATACAAGGTAGCAATCATATTTGTCTGGAAAGTTTCAACCGATGGTTTTACATGAGAAGCTCTATTAAATTGTGTCTGCAAAATACAAAACCTAGCGATTTTATATGGAGTTCAGCTATTGTCTTTCCAAATGTTGTCAGATCAAAACAATATGTGACATTAATAGAAATATGGCAAGATGACCAGATTCAATTGACATTCTTAATCTGATATCAAACCATGTTGACCATAACTGGCCAAAACTGACCACTAGCAGTGTCCACAATTATGATCAATAAATTATCTTCTCTAAATATTACCATTTTCAATGTCCATTGTCTACTTCAGATGACCAGTAGTCAATTTGTCAATAAAATTTGGCTGAAGACAAAAGGGAAACTGATCTGGTTTGAAGCCCCCTCTGTTTAATCTGATGTTGAAACTAAGTCAAGGATTAGGGTGACATCTAGTGTCAGATGTGACTGTGAATTTTGATTTTTAATGGACTGTTGGGTCCATAGATCAACATTAAATAACAACGGTGTTAGATTTAATTTTAATCTGATATTTAAACATTGCATTGGTTCATTTGCATAACAGGGTTTTATTTTCTCTTGATTTACAAACAAATTACATGGCAGTAAAATAATTGTACTGATTTTAAAAAAAGAGAAAGGACACCACCTTGATGTTGAATTCCCTCAATTTCTAGTATCAGTGTCTCTTATCAAAATTGAACTCTGACATGTGGTTCTTCATTTAAAAAATGAGCTGTTGAAAATGAAATGAAAACTTTAATACCATGTTTTATTAAAGTGTAGCAGAGCTGTATGTCATATTTTAATTCTGAAAAAGGACACTTAGGTGCTTAGAAATGGGTGCCATTACTTGTACTTGCTTGAGCAGAACATTTCAAGGATGTATCTTTTTTGTAATGCTACCATTGCTACTGACCTACATTTAAAATACATGTTTAAAATCTATAGAGGTTTTGTCCACTAAAGGTATATTGACCATTGATTGAGTAAGCATAGTAGAGACAAATACCGGACAGTGGACAGACCGACTGACCAACTTACTAGTCAATATTAACATTCTTGAAACAATGATCACCACAATATTGTCCTCTTGTATAAGATATTTGTAGTGGAGATTAAAGGCTCCCTCAAAAATCGATACACTGACCATTGTCCGAGTAAAAAATCAGAATTTCAAATCCTGTGCTTGACCTTCAAAGCCAGGGTTTTCACTTTATTTGTTCTCAGGCTTTTAAGGATAAATAGACTATTTTAAAACTTTGTTTTCTTGTTGAAATACAGTTGTTAATTTTAACAAATCTGAAACAGTTGCTCATTTCTGAGTCTAAAGTAACCATTTTAAGTCGTTTTTTGGGTCAAATTTGTGTCACTTTACAACTTCATCCAAGCAGACTTCATATTTTCTGTTGCATCTTTTTGGGGGAATATATTAGAAACCAAAATACTGTAGGGATCTTTCAGAAGGGATGCTATGTTTAAAAACTCAGTTGGGGTTGATGTAGTTTTTCTGCATTCATTTGGCATCTACGCCCATTTAAAAATTCTTGTACATTTCATTTCTATGGTATTATTTAACAATTCATCTTAACCTAAAGGGACAGGTAGGCCATTTTTTTTACCAATCACGCTATAGTCTCAGAAACTGGAATTTTTTAGCTAAGCCAATCTGTAATAGTGTTCACAGCTCACTGTTGATATTTGAACCTTCAAATCTATGTGTGTCCAGAATTATCCGAGACTGAATGTTCAAATGATGACTAGTATTTGTAAAGGAATTATGTGATGTTCATACATTTCTAGTACTTCTGAAGACAATTTACATATATCAAGACTAAAATCAACCACCAACAATGGCGCACTTGTCGCCATCAAGAGAAAACGTCACAGGGTAAAAGCCAATTTGAATATGTCATTTTGAAAGGAGGTGAATGATGTTGAATATATTGATGATTTGATTGCTGACATATATTGTCGAGTGATCAAAAAATATCTCTGAGGTAATTAGAATAGGGTGGACAGGTCCAGCTAACAACATACAAACACATATACTTGTCAGTGTCACTTAGATATATACAGTCTTATCTAAAACTTCACATACCTCCACCATTTTTTCATTACACTTCAGTACACAGATCTTGGTTCCATCAAACTGAAATTTAATTGGCCCAAAGAATGCTTTCGTCCAATCAATTCATTGGATATGAATTCTAGTTTTAACAACCTTCTTGACCATTAGTTGTTTAATTAGAGCTGTTGTATGGTAGAATGTATTGATTTAATTAGCCTGTATTTGGACATGTATTTTAAGCTAATTAAACATGTAAAGTGTCCAGTTTGATATTTGACCAGTGGTTGAAAAGATGAATTAAATGTACCTGTTGTACATGGTGTTTATTTGACCTATTTGAAGCATTTTGACATTTTGATAATTTTGGTTTCTTTTGTAATATGCTACTTGATTTCCCCCAGCAATGATGCAATGAGACTGAAATGAAAAAGTGCCTGTGAATCAAAAGAATGGGAGATTACTGAGGTACTGTATAAAGATGTGAGTAACAGATATTCATATGGTTGAAAATCAAAGCAGAGCATGCTAATGCTCTTCTCCCGCCAAAATCTCCCTCATTGCATACTGCAAGCTGTTATCCTTCTTCATTAACTCAATCGGATACAAATAATATCTTTCATATAAACAGCAAGGGTAAGTTCTGAGATCCAAATGGTGGTAGTTTTGACTTTTGTAAATCTGAAATCTGCAAAATTCCTTTTATTGCTTAATTCATCTCCAACTGGTGAAAATATTCTATCACTGAAACTTTTCCAAAATTCTACTCCATCAATCTCCATCAATAATACAGATCAATGTCCAAGTAGATTGCCAACAATGTCTTGGTCTTGGCAAGAAACATCTTGTCATTCTTATTGTCCTTTTAAATCAATTTAACTTTGTTTATCTTAGATTGAAATGGACATTTTGTAAGGCTGAAGAGATTAATCTTGGCTTAAGAACTGTGCCTGGTTGGCCAATTTTCCTTCTGACTAGAAGATTTGAGGATTAATCATTCAGTGTGACTTAAACAACTTTGTTCTGTTTTGTTATTTTTTGTCCACTTTGGGATTAGGCTTACCAATTAGTCCAGATGTCCTTGATGTTATTATTTCCAAATACAGCTTTTGGGACTTTGTATTAAAAAAAAAATGAATTTCTGAAGAGATGTTAAATTTTAAAAGTGTCTTGTAGGACTTGAGAGGGTCTGACATGGAAAATGCATCCAGATGTTGAGATGGGACAATAAACCAAGACTTCTTGAGCTACCAGCTACATCTAAAATCTCTCAGCAGTTGGAAATCAAGACAGAGTATGCTAATGCTGCTCGTCTGGCAATATATTGTTGCAGGACTTCATTAACCCATTCAGGTGCAGAAAAGTAGTACATTAAACACCATTTCATATTTCATATTGGTTTTCTAAATTGCTCTACCTTTAAGCCAATGTTTTCGAATGAATGGGATTTATTGAGTCATTTCTATTCAGATATAGAATCATCATTAGGACAAGTGGTTCTGATATCCAATAATTGGACATAGATGTATAGTTTATATAAGCAAACGCACTGAATGTCTCATAGGGATTTAATTGAACATAAAAACTATGTTCTCATGTTTCACTATATTATAATTTAAGTCCAATCAAGTTTTCACCATCATTAGATTTATCCGCATACAAAATATTTTGATAAGGTTTATTTTTTAAAGAATAGTTCACATTTCTATAGGATTATTGAGATTTATAAGAGTGGAAAATGAAACAACATTCTTCTTTGTCTTCCAATATGTTAAAGTACGACTGGTATTTTACAGGGCGACTGTGGACTAGGTTCTCACGATTGCAAGTGCAAGAAGAAAAATGTTGAGATTGCATGTTGACGTGAAGGTAGAGAGAGAAATTCTAGGGATATATTTGTATTGTAGTTGGGTTAAGAACATATGAACAGGTCCTTGTTGGTTGTCTATCAAACCATCATTTACTTGCCTACTCGCATTCGACACTGCAAACAAACTTGTCTTCACTGTTTTCAAACCCAAATTTGGGAAAATATACTTTTTTTCTTTGATCTTTTCTTAAATTGTTTGGAGTCAACTCTAGTGTTATTTTATGAGTTTTTATTGTGTTCAGGGTGATTTTATAGTGCAGTTGGAAGTGTTTAATCACACAGTGTTATTCCATTGTGATGTGTTTTATTGTGCTCAGTGTTCATTTATAATGTGATTTTTGATAAGGAATGTAACTAATTGGATACTCTCATATGGACTAGTTTGTGAAATAATTGATTTTGATCATAAATTGGAGATTTCAAAATGAAACCAGGTTTGATATTTTCAGTCTTATGATTTATCAAATTCAGAAATCATTTTGCAAGGAGTTATTTTTGTCACATCTAAAAGTCAAAAGATATTAGAGCTAGAAGCTAAACCTATGGAGAACATTTCAAATTTTGGCATCTCATTTACAGAATTTGCTCTTAATTTGAATAGTGATCACCCATTTGCAATTTATCATTAATGTAAAATTTGTAAAGAAACTATATCGAAGAAAGTTATTTTAATCTATAAAATGAATACATTTTTATAATGGCTTATGTTAAAATAATCTCTCTGAAATAGATGTCAGAAATATTAACAGTTATAATATTATAATTGTATATACAAGACCATAATCTTTGCAATTTTGTCAATATTTAAAGATGGGTTTCCTTATTTTTTAGTGTTCTCTTCTAATTAAATTAATTATGGACATGTGAGACAAACTGGTATTTTTCCAAGACATTAGAACACCTCTACTTTCTATTCATATAAGTATTAGAATTTTCACAGGTTTAAAAAACTGTTCTGAATTAACAGGGCTAAAAAATTGTTCAGAATTAACAGGGTTAAAAACTGTTCTGAATTCACTGGGTTAAAAAACTGTTCTGAATTAACAGGGTTAAGAAACTGATCTGAATTCACAGGGTTAAACTGTCCTAAATTACAGGGTTAAAATGTCCATTGTTGTAAACTGTCCAACTTACATAAAATTATTGATGGAAAAAAAGACAATTTTTGACGTGTGTAACAGAATACACATGCAAAGTTTTTCCTTCAAATTTTGAATATCAGTCGAATCTGGCAAGCAGCTATGTTAAAGATTTTACTCTCTTTTTTTTAGGCAGACGTGCTCAGTTAAGAAAAGGTGTGCGTGAACAACAAGCTCTTCAGAGAAATAAGGTAAGTTTGGTTTTTTTATTGATTTTTTTTAGGAATGTTGGTGAGGTAGAGAAAATCAGTAAAAGAAATGATTTGTGTACGCACATTTCCTTACAAAACTTCTTTTGTTCGTTATTCTTGTTCCAAACTTTGATACTCCATATCCAAGATTTACACACATGTCCTTCTAAATTTCCAAAACTGGACTTGGTAGCAATTGATCACAATTCCAGATGGACTGCTTAATTTAGCTTTTTGAAGCACCACCAAATGAATGATTTAGCTATGTTTGTCTATTAGAAAGACAACTAGAGTTGACAACAGTAATTGCAGTGTGACATCAGGTGTTCTGTTACTGAATGCTGGCTCTACAGCAAGGCGAAATAGCAAAGAAACAGTTATTTACACAATTAAGTTAAGCCTAGTTAGAATAGCTGGTTGTGGAAACTCCATGTTTAGGCTTCAAAGCTAACAGCTAGGAAAATGACTTGAAATATTTAAAAAAAAATTAAGGTTATGCATAATTTGCTACCATCTTATGAAAATTTCTTTTAAATTTTTCTCATCAAGTGATAGTTATAATAGTGATAATAAAAGTCTAGAAGTTATTATGTTTAATGTGAATTTTCTTTCTATCATGTTTTCAATGAAAATACACTTATCTTTGTAAACTATTGAATGTGAGGTATGAGATATATTTTAAGACATACAAAGAAAATTTCACTTTCTCAATATAATTTTTTAAACTTTTTATGAATGTTTCTTTGCAATGAGCTATTTTAAGATGTAGTTTACATTAAAGATGGGTTCCTCCTAGCATAGCAATTGAACCAAATTCTTTGGAATTTATAATGCTATAGTTCAGAATACTGTATTTTGATTGAATTCAAAAGATAGAATTTTAGTGTTGGTTTCAGCAACTATACTGTCATATGCAGCATGTATCTTTAAACTTGCTAGTTTGGTTATCTACTGATCAAAGTGGATACTTGATGTCTTCTGTTCACACTTAATCCAAATTTTGACTTAATTTTATCTGATACCATCGCTGATTTCTGTATGAATAATTATTTTTTAAATTTGATTTTCATGAACACGAACTGCTACCATATATATATAACATGAAAACCATTTTTTATTCTACTGATGCTTGCCCATGTGTCATCAAATATAACTTGGATAATTTCATCAGTAACAGTAGACAAATTCTGGTATCAGATTTGACCAAATTGTCACAAGAAATAGTCAAAGCAAGTGTCATGATGGGAACTTTCCAAAAATGTGATCATTGAAGGATGTCACTTTAATTTAATCAGATGAGAATAATGTTAGACATGTTTAATTTTTATATATTACCCATGGAGTATGATAACATAAGTTAAACCATGATAAATAAAACCTATATAACTACTCTATTCAAATCAACTCTCGCAATTTAACTGAATACAAAGCACACTGGGGTTTGACGGAGGGAGCTGTTGTATTAACTGTACAATCACTCAATAGATACCCCAGATTTCTCAGCGTACTGAAAAGAGGGGGGAGAATTGTAAAAACAGACCTTCAACGTTGACATATAATGAACTGGGTGAAGTTATTTGATCGTTGATTTTTAACTGACCGTGTATAGTAAATGATTTGGGAAGTTTGTTATTTAAGTTTACCTTGTATTCATTAAGTTTGCTGGATTATCAGATTATTATATGTGGTAAATTTGATATTAAAATTGTGGTAAGGGTAAAGCGTGTTTTTGACATGAATAGTGGTAAATTTATGAAGTATTAAATAGGTAAGCTTTCTTCTTATTTTCTCACTTCTAACAAATATATAATTTAGTAACTCTCTTTGCAAGTTTGTCCAGAATTACCCACATTTAAAAAAATTAAAAATACAGAAAAGACACGTAGAAATAGAAAGTGAAATTTCTAGTTTTGAAGTATATTTGAAGGAATTGTTCGATTTTGTGCAGTTCTATTAATTCTGAAGACTATTTGCATATATCAGATGTCTTATTTAGTTTAGATTAAAGATTAGATTAAGTATTAAAGTTGGAACCATGTAAAAAAACAAACTTGACATGTTACATTTCGTCACTGTTATAAATAAATATTGTAGATTTTTTCTGTAGATTTTGTGAGTTTTTTATGTTATATTTTTCAATCGATATATGCACATGAACTAAAGCTTAAAAAAAAGTTTACGAATTACACATTGTAAATAATTGTGATTTTTGGCGTCAGTTGTCTAAAATAAATATAAACAAAGATTGATAAAACACTGAGTAAAGGATAAGTTGAAATATTTAGCTCAGAATCTGGTATAAAAATGATTTATTTTGTCATTTGTTTGAAATTGTCAAAATTTGGCAATGGCCTGGCCACATCTTCTCAAGAATGTGACCTAGCTGTCGTCAAATTTTATGAGAACTTATATGGAATAATATGGTAGACATTGGTGAAGAAGCACATGCAAATTATCAAAAATGTGTGTTTTTTTGTCATCAAGCATGGTATATTTCTCATTTCTCAAAGTGTTGTGGGTGGCTCAGTGAGTTAAACGCTTGCTTGCTAACCTGAAGGTCTAGGGTTCAATCCCGGCATAGGTCGAGATGAAACCTTCAGATTTTTCAACTCGGTTTCCCCCTGTCAGTGACATAGGTAAGAAGGGCTGACATGGAAAAATAGGAGGGGCAATAAACCTAGGCCCTGTGTGCCATTGCAGCCTGCATGGCATTGCGCGGCTTCATTAGCCCACATGGTGCAGAAAATTAGGACGTAATACTCAAATCATTTCATTTGATAGCATTTCAAAGCGATTCCAGACAGTTGGCAATTAAAACAGAATATGTAAATGTATGATACCAACATACTTAAACCTTGAACAGTCCCAATATATTTCATTCAGAACATAAGTCTTAGATATTTTTTAAGAATTTAAAATATTGATTAGACTTAGGAGCTACATGTGAAATTTTTTTAACAGAAGGTTGTCTGGTACAGGTCACATACTGGTGATTGAGTGGACAGTGTCCTGAACTGGACAAGGTATTTTAAAGATAGGTAAAAACAAATAACCCGGCTTAACATTGGCTTAATATTTAAGGTAAAGGTCAAATTGAAATGACTTTTCTTAATCTTCAAGCATACAAAATGACTGATTTCTTGTGACTTCCTCCAACTTGAGATGAACTTTGAAAACATTTTATGATACTTTGTGAATTTTAAGGTGTCCGTAGCAACCTCTGGACAAATAAGTTCAGGTATTCAAAAATTGTTAATATAGGAAAAATGTGAGTTCCAATGGGTATACAAGATTCATGTAACAAAAAATCCATAAGTTTTAACTTCCTTTTAAGCCTTCGTAACCTTGGAGACAGTACTGTACAGCATAGTGAGATTTACAGCTGACTACCAGAACAAGTAACATTGGCATAAGTTAATAAGTTTTCAGCAGTTTTATTGTTTAGCCTGAATCACCATTGTCTGGAGTTTAGGAATGATTAAGTGCCAAGACTTGACTCAAAAAAGTGCCTTCTCATACATGAAGTGCATTATATTATGATAATCTTAGCATTAAAATATTTAACATGTAACTGCTATATCTTTCTGCATTTAGTGTTCTCTAAAAAAGAAGGTAAATTTGCACCACTATTTTATTAAAGAAGTCAAACATTGAGGTTTAACTTTCTTTACAAATGTTGTTTTCATGCTTGCTGTGTTCAATGTTTATTTGTTACATAAACAAACAACATTCCATCAGCAGAAGTCTTATTTAAAAACACGTAACTAATTAAAAATGGCCGTCAGTTAGTAGTTTTTCTGATTGTTTTGAGTTTGCCTGTCAACATGACAATCGTGAGGCTTCTTTTATTTTATAAACTAGTAATTGTAGAAAAAACTGTTTCATATTTGGGTGTGAAGTGAGATGTTTTTGTATCATATGGCCCCTCACCCTTAGTATAAATTCGGTCAGTATTTCAGGTACATGGGTCACAATACTGAGTTTATTGAGTATGCGTAGATTATTTCAAGGTATTTGTGGTCTGAGTCCAAGTTTTGCAAACTGAAATATGATGAATTACAATCCTTTTACATGTTCTGATATAACTGTTGTAATTTATTATGAACCACATCACAATGTTTGTAAATTTATTCCCAGTTGGCATTGTTATAAATTACGATTTTTTTCACATGATAATGTAACTGAAGTATTGGCTCATGGTAGTGGTTGAGTGGCAGTATGGCAGTAGCCTTGCCACTCAATATGATTTTGCACTGTGGTGAGCCCTCTCAAGTGATTTTGTGCTCCTCTGCCAGTGTTTTTTTTAGTTGAATTTCTGATTAAATGTAACATTAGGCATGCTGCCATTGAAACAGAGAAATATTTTGTCTTCAGACAGTTTTAATACAGATTCTATTAACAATAGTCATTTATTGTCTATAGACAAACAATTACTTTAGTCATTGTCCAGTTATCACAAAAGTCAAAGATAAGCTATATTAAAAGTCATGTACATATTATCCTAATTGACTTAGTTTTTCATTTCACTGGTTTGTTTCAAGGCTGATTTAAGTTTAGACCTATTATGACTAATGTTTTAATTCAATACACCTTACTGTGGGAAATAAGATCGTTTTCTCTCTGAAGGGTCTTTGTTTGCATTGATCACTGTCAAGAAAGTTTGATGGGAATGTAAAACTCATTATAAAGTTTTACAATTGAGAATACAAAACTCATTATAGTTTTACCAATAAGTGTTGTATTGTTAGCAAGAAAATTGCCTTTTTTGTTAACTTGGCCAATTATTAAATAGTAGGTCTGTATTCAACTGCATTTCTATAAGAAGGCACATACATAATTGAAACAATTCATTAGAAAAGTTTTGATGACATGCAATTGACTTAAGAGTTTAAAATAGGACTAAGAACATGCCAATGATCAACATCAGATATGCACTATTGATGATGAACATACTTACTGCAAGTGGAATGGCAGGAAATTGTAGAGTCTTTTATGTGCAAGAGACACATATAGTTTCTAATTGCACCATTCCAATTTTCCTTGTACCATGTTGGAATTACATGAAATCTCACAGAAACAAACATAGAGACCTTAAAACCCTTTTACAGGCCATTTAAAAAAATGACAGATCAATAAACCGAAATACAATAACTTATCTAGCTAATTTAATTTAGTTATTATAAAATTTTGTTTAATTGACCCGATCTAAGCCGTATGCCAATCTTCAATGATCATTTAAACCGGCTAAAGTACACTTTTCAATCTATCTTACTCAGGTTTCAGACCACAAAAAATTACCTTTGTTTTTTTCTTTGATAGCCTCTCCACTCAGATCTTTAACAAATTGCTGTATTGATATTCAATGTCCTTTTTGTCCATAAAGAATAGCAGCATATGGACCTAATCATATTTAATAGAGCATTATTCTCGAGAGGTATTGTCCAGGGCAGACACAGGAGTGTGCTGGACAAAAGGTGGACACTGTCCAGTTCTTAAGTGGTCAATAATAATCAATACAACTTCTATCATAAATTTTTTATCTTCAATTATTTTTTTCAATAGTGTTCTTGTGGTCAATAAAGTACCTTATTCAATTCTTTTTTTTTTCATTATAGAACATATGTTTGTGGTTTTCATTCATAGAGAGTTCTGTAAATACATACTTGAGGTTACTATAGACAGTAATTTTAGGATATCAGTTGATCAAAGATTGTTTTTCATGATAATTAATGTTCAATTCTTACATGGGCTGACATGGAAAATGCATCTAGTCATTTAGATGACACAATAAACCGAGGCCCTGTGTACTAAAGCTGTGCACATTAAAGATCTCTCTACAGATGGAAATCGAAAAGAGTACGCTAATGTTGCTGTCTTGGCAAAAGTTCATACATTCACAATGTATGTTGTTGCCCGTCTTCATTGGGTCATAAGGTGCAGGAAAGTATGATGTAAACCTCTATTTTCATTTTTGTGAATAAGCTGCACATTGTATTTTCCAAGTATCCAAACCTGAAGTAACTATAGTAACCACCCGAACCTCTATGCACTATCATGTTTTATACCTCCTATAGTATAATGAGTCAGACAGTATTTGTTCCAAGTCCATCATTGCCAAAAGTATCAAAGAAAAGGCATTGAGGGATTCTTTGAACCAATGGTACATTGCTTATCACATTCCAGTCTAGTTACCTACTAACAGACGCTATATAATCATCATCATCATCATCATCATAATCCTTTTCAGTTCACTTTCCAGTTCTGTATTCAATGAAAAAAAGCAGAACAAAAATATAAGCTATTGTGTCTACCAGTATAGAGTTTTATTTTAGATCAGTGGGACATGAACCAGTCATAAAAAATGTCATTTCCTACTATTAAGAGATGAGTTCTGGTTGAATGAAACATATAAAAGTAGGGCAGACGTAATAAAAAGATTGACAGATTCAATATTGATTGACATATTGACAAACAAAAAAATAGAAAACAGAACAAAGAATACCTTGAATTACTTTGTACTTAGATCTTCAGTGGACATCGCAATTTCTTTTTATGAATCAATCCAGATTTGGTTAAGGTATGTTTGGTTATGTGGTTATTGTATATACCTGAAACTTCATATTCCACTTTGATTGTGTGTGACTTAGCAAGTTAAGTGCATGCTTGTTGGAATTGTTTGACCTGAGCATTGGTTGACCCGGGCATTGGTCAAGATACTACTTTCACAAGTCGTATTTTTATTTTGGTTTTACCCTGTCTGTGATGCCGGTTGGAGGGGCTGGAACTGTGCAATTTGGACATATCAATGAAGTTTTCCCATACCAATTACGGTCAAAAACTAAATAAGACGCCCAACTGGCAAAATTTCTCTCACTGCACAAAGCATAGTACCGGTATTGCCTTTTCTCATTTGTCTTATCAGATGCAGAAGGAATTGAAAGTGAAACTCAATTTCATTTCATTCCAAAATGGATACAGAACTAACAATTTTAATTATGAAATTTCATGTCTGAAGGTCGAGATCTGTGTTCTAATCAATCAAACATGTCCAGTTATTGATAGCAACAGAGCAGTGATTATGGTAAATTGTAGAATCATAGACATAATGATAATACATCATGCGATTTGGGTATTGAAATGTCTAATTAAATACTGTGTGTAATATTATAAGGTTAAATCAAGGGTTAACCTTTAATTAAAGTTCAGGGTTAATTATAATTAAATATAGTAATTAGATTGTAATTAGATGTTAGATAGGTAATATAATAACAGTCATCAGGTTGGACTTGCTTTCGTGTTTGATATCAGCAAAATTGAATCTTGCTATTTTAAAATAAATCCAACTTTATGACTGTCACAAGCAATATCCTTCTGAATTCAATTTGCTTTCAAAACTCCTTAGTTACAGTGCTCAAATGGTTGGTTTTTAAATATCTGGATATCCAAAGATTTATCTAATTATGTGCGCTTTCTTAATTTGAAAAAAAAAATATTACAAAAAATCCTGTTTTAGTAAAATTGATAGTAGATTAATTAGTCTTATGATTTACCAGTGAGTATGAACTTTCCAGAAATTTAACCAAGACGAAATTTTAGGCTTAAAATGAACGTTTTCTCCCCAAAAACATAACTTGGTAAATAAAATTAATACATTTGTCGCATGATTGATATTCTTCAGATTGTCACTTTAAATGAATGAATAGTTCCTGGGTTTAGACTTTTTTTTAGGTACATGAAGCATACAATGCCAAAAAAATTGTTCTGATCATAAAATGAAGTTTAATTTGTCAAACAAAATGACCATCCTTAATTTGTAGATCTGATTAATATTCTGAGAATTATTTGATTTAGTTCTTAATTCAAGCCCCTCTTCATCATATTATAATAAGAGGGTCATGAACTCACTGTATTTACCTTAGCAGTGTTTAATTCATTTTAATTAGCATATCTCTCACTCATTTACAATATGGTCCTACCCCATTCACCAGCTGGCTCATTGTTTAAAGTTCTTCAATCTTCAACTTTCACATGTCCCACAGCATCATTGTTTGTAGGTTTCAATTGTTGAAAGTTGCCCTAAGAGAGTGGTGTTTGGATATTCTCAAGAAGCTTGTACAATGGCCACCATCTGTAACTAATATCTTGAACTCTGTGTCATGGGACCCTAGCAACATGTGTATTTATTTAGTGCATCATTTTATAAGTGACTTGTTGAGATACTAGAATTAGCATCTGAACCAGGACTGTTGTTTAAAATTTACACAGGCGGACAGATTGTGTTTGTGATACCTTGCCAATTTACATGTTAATTATTTTTGAGAAATCCATAATAATCTGGCCCATTTTAAGAAAAAAAATGAAATTATTTTTGGTGCCTCAATCAGACATACAGTCAACTCATGATCTGAACCCTGTTTTACATGTTGCAAAGTTTCCAACTACAGCCATGATAGTTTTACAAATATAACATAGGCAAGACATTAAAAACACTGTAATAAATCTGTGAAAATGTCTGTTGAACTGAAAATATTTGACGGGTCAGAAATGCTAGGATACCTTAAAGTTTAAAGTGTATTTTGATACAAAAAGAAAGTTTTTCATTGTATTCTACAAATACTACAATGTTTCCATTGCATTAAACAAATACTCTTATTTAGACTATGTAACATTTTTTCCTTCTAATAGAAAATTTTAGAGAGGTTTCTTGAATGAACTATTGAAAGGTTGACGTACTTTTAGTCTGATCGATTTCTTGCTGTGTTAAATCAAGTTTTTAAATGTGGTTTACTTATAAGGCAGAAATGATATTAGTGCAGTGCACTAGCCAGAAAGTACCAACTTTTTCCTCTGCAGACACTTAGCTTTCTTTCTTGAATCATCCAGGATGGCTGTTAGCGATTTTTGTCGTCAACTAGAGTCTTGCCATGAGTTTTGCAAACTTGCTGCGGGCTCAAGAGGAGACAAAAAAATCATGTCGTGAAGCGTGGGCACTCGTAAGATTTTACTCAAGGTTCAAGTCAGCGACAAAAATCTGTAACCAAGACCATTTGTGCGTTCGCACCATTAAATTCATTGTGTGACTACCTCATTGATGTCAATTTTTGGACTTTGATTTATCAATTGTTATTGGAATGGCTGCAGGTTGGTTTTCTCTTAGTGGTTGTAGAATTCATTAAGAAGGTTTATGATGTAGAAAGTAGTTTAATTGCAGGATATTGTACTCTGAAGTACCTTCAACAAGGAATTTAATATTTGGTTATTAAATAAGGAATAGTGTTTGATTAGAAATTGTTAATTTGAGATGTCAGCCTTATCAATCAATGTGCACTCTCAAAATCTTCACAGAGACAGTTCCAGCTGTAACAATAACATCTAATGTTGAACTATTGTTTAATGATAATGATATTGGATGAACAATTCTTATTTTCTTAAAGGCAAACTTTGCACTGAACTTTGGAAAAAGGCCATACATATTTCTGAGCAATTACTGTTACTATTTTTGACTATAAGTTTAAACATGTTGCTGACACATGTTTTGTCTTCAGCTAGTTTTGAAATAGAGACTTACTTTTTGAACAGACAGACAAAGGCTAAACTTAATCAGGGCATCTCAAAGTTTCATCAATATTTTCACCTGGAAATCAAAATTAAGAGTAGCTATCACAGATTTTGAAATTTGATCCATTTGACAGATTTAAAGGAGGAGATACATGTGTAAAAATACCATTAAAGTGATTGCAAGACATATCTTCTAATCTGTTGATCAAACATCAAACAAAGTAGATTAACCATAAAACTTTGGTCAAAGTTGTGGAAATAGTTTTATTCATGTTTTGATGGTGGTTCTATCACAAAGATCAGCTGTAAACATGATGGGTTCACAATAGACCACAGTCAAGGTATTTGGTACAGCTTGTTTAGTCTGATGCTAATCTTGAAGTTTTTCACCTGTGTTGGCACCATTTTTGAGTTCAGACTTATTTTGATGGTTTGATAACTATGCTGTAAGTTATATTAAGACTTGCTGATTAGATATTCTGAATGATAATCCAAAATATTCTGAGCAATCCATGGTGTGATCCCTCTACAGCAGGAAAAAGAAGAGTACACTAATGTTGCAGTCTTCCACTCATTGCAGCAACATTGAAGTGAAAATTTGTTACTAAATCAATCTCCATAATCAGAGTTGAAGAGTTACCTTCAAGGTAGATGCCAATGTTCCAAAAACAATTTTCACAAATTTTCTAATAGATGTGAAGCAGAAGTGTTACCAAATCAATCTCTTGGATCTGAAATGAAGAGTTACCTATAAAATGGATGTCAATGGTTCAAAAACAATGTTCACAAATATTCTGTCAGACAAGAACAAGAAGATTACCAAATCAATCTCCATGACCTGAATTGAAGAGTTACCTTCAAAATGGATGTCAATGTTTTGACAAAAATGGCCATAGAAATTTTAATGGCTGTTTGTGGCAGAAGTTAACACATTCTATCTGACAGATTATCATCTCAATGTGTATTGTTATCATGTTAAATCTAAGAGAATTACCCTTAAGATAAATAGTAGGAATAGATCAGGGGTGTTACAAGATAAGATTTCTACACCTTTCACAGTCCATTTCACATTCCTCTTAGTAATTTCAAGGTCATTTTATTTTCAAGACCATTTTGATGAAGAGCAACAAGATAATGACTGCTTGATAGAAGCTATGTTTCCCATAATTACAATGTGTTTGGTTTAGACAATTATGATTTTCACAAATATTAATATATTCCTTTGAGATATTAGGCTGATATGCAGGTCATTGACAAAAGAAAAATTTGGGGAGAAGTAATTTCAGTGCATATATTTAGTAAATCATGAAGAATTTTTTGTCCTATAGCCATATAGATACAACTTCAAATGATGGAATGCATTTGTTAATTCCAGACTGCAAACTGAATGTCAAATTTTGATTCGGAAAAGGGATAAGGATGGCTGAAATTGATCTCTCTCTGAACTGGTAAAGGGGAAATATCCCTTTAATATAACCTTTAAAATGTTGAAACTGCCTACATTCAGGTGTGTATATATTAGGTGTGTTAAGTTGAAGAAAGGGTCAAGTTAATTATTGAAATTATCAGTTAGTTAGGGTCAACCCTTATCATATTACATGTCATATAGATGTTAATTAATATAATTACCTCTCTACTATATTTATATACTAACAATAAGACATTAGAATACAGTACTCCTTTAGGTTAAGAGACACTTTAAAATTATAACAGGTAGGTGTTCTTATTTCAACATAGAATATAAATTGCCAATTGTCAGATATTGATAGATTTTCAGAAACTAGGATGTGTCTCAGTTGTTAATGTCTCATTAATGCTGACTGTACCATTAGTAATGTTACTTTTCATGGTATCTTTTTATAGTACCACCATAAGTATTATTACTTTTCATGGTGCCACCATTAGTATTGTTACTTTTCATGGTGCCACCATTAGTATTGTACCTTTTTATAGTACCACCATTAGTAATGTTACTTTTCATAATGCCATCATTAGTATTGTTACTTTTCATGGTGCAACCATTAGTAATGTTACTTTTCATGATGCCATCATTAGTATTGTTACTTTTAAAAGTACCACCATTAGTATTGTTACCTATTTGATTACAACCAATTAATTTCTTACCTTTAATGGTTATTATCAATTTTTAGCCATTACATTATTCCATCAATACCTGTGCAGCTTAATATTATTGAGAATTGAGTACCAGAAATCCTGGTTTTCTAAAGGTGTATTCTGAGACTGTTTTCAGGAATGGTGCCTCCTTTGTTCTAATTGATAAATGATATAAATAATACAGTAACTAGAGATGGTGAAATCAGATGATATGTTTGATATCAGATCATGTGTTGTTTATTATTCTAGCCTTTTTAAATGTGTTATTTTTACAATTTAACCCTACTTGCCTCTTATATCATTTCCTTGTTTATGTTGGTGATAATTGATGTGCCAGGGGACAAAATAGTGACCTCTAGGTGCAGATGGCAACCACAATAGGTCACTTCTGTCACATGATAAATTTAGCTTGTCAAGTGAGAGTTTGGGTTACAGTTTTATGGGCAATTCTATATCCCTATAAAATATCTGAGGTCAAAATATGTTCAGTTGATTAAAAAATCTGAGCATGTCAATGATTTATTGAGGGGAAACTGTCCTGTCCACCAATGTCCAGAATGAATTGACCACATGTTATTGTGGTTTATGGTAATTGATGTTTTCCACATGGTTGTGCTGTGGTTTATTGATAACAGATCTGGAACCATATTTACACAAATCTTTAAAGGGATTTTATAGAGATTTTCTCATTTTTTTTTCTATATCGAAGACATTGATAGCATCAATTTGCATCATTCCAATTTTCAATCAGACATTTGTGGTTCCTTCAATTCAACTCAAGTGTTTGATGATGTCACTAATCACAAAGGGTCTTATGTGATATATTTGGGCATATTTTGTGACTGCATTGCAGGATCCACGGACATCTTAAAATTGGAATGGTGGAAATTGATGCTATCAGTGTCCACTGCAAAAATTTCAATGATTTTTAGAGGCCCTGTGTACTACAGGCTGTGCATGTTGGAAATCCCTAGACAGTTGGAAATCGAAAAAGAGTAGGCTAATGCCACTGTCCTGGCTTGATTTGAATTTGAAATCTTGCAAAAAATCTTCTACTTTAAATAAGATATATCATAAAAAATGCATTAATTTCAATTGAATACTGAAATAAGTATATTTGACCCAATTGACAGTAAGTAATATAATAAGGCTTATCACTAATACTCTAAGCCTATTGAATATAAGATAGAAACCTTCAATAACTCACATACCATCATCTTAATATCTGACTTAGATAAGGTGAGGCTAGTATTAAAATATTCTTTTGATATACTCCTTATTCAATAACCAATAGCTTTTTGGCTGGACTGTACCTTGTAGTGGGAGCTTAAAGCCTGCTTACAAATCCTTAATTTTACTGCACCTTGCATTGTATTTAGAGTTTCTAATAGATTTCCAGTTTAAAAAAATTATAATGCACTTTGAAATTATATCATTTTTGTCACTTCCACAATAGAGGCAGTTAGTAGATGTTATTCATTGATAATCAGTGAAATTTTATCACTTCTGCTTTTATATTTATTTAATTATAGACAAACCTTAATGTGGATTACATTCTTAATAGTACTACTGATGGCTTATGTGAGCATCTTTTGTCTGGTAAAGCAAATATTACAAACATGACAGCTAGAGTGCATATCCTTTTTCAAATATTACTTTTCTTTCTCCAAACATGACCTTGAAGAAATGTTTCAATATCACTTCAGTTTATTTCTGATTAATTTGCATTTTGTCCTTTACCCTTACTCTCTGTAAAAGGAGGCTATCTTCTCCGCCTTTGATATATTTCTCAGTGCTATTAAAGGTAGGGCCATACTCTTAATTTCACTGATAAATAAAGACATTATGTTATCTTGTGTTTAAACACTGGGACGCTAATTAGAACAATAAGAATTGCTGTAATCTATTTACAAAGGGTCATCTTGACTAGATTTGGGTTGATTTATGAAAACAGGTCCACCTATAAACCAGTGTGTCTACTAGATCACTTGGCTTTCTAACCTCCCTGAGATAATTAGGTCCTGGTTTCAGTCAGATAAACTACACGTTTCACACACTACAAGTGGTTTAACTTAAAGACACCTTGAGTTCTGTGTTGGACATGTAGTATTTGTGATTTGTTAGTGATAGAGTAAAGGTGTTTGATTGGATTATTGTCTTGTATGTGGAACTGTGGTTGGTTACCTGTTTGTTTTTGTAAGTACAATAACAAAATATTTTCAATGTTAAAAAAGTACTTAGTAGAGTGATAATAGTAAAATTTTTGTGGCATCAGTAAAGATTTAGCTATAACTTTTGAACTTTGAATGTATATCTTGGATGTTCTTGAAAGCATTCATATGACCACAAATATCAAATTTGATTTTGAATTTTTAAGTTTTGGCCAACATGTTACTGATGAATATGCAGGCAATTGTTCTTAAAACATTATGTACTCTGAAACAACTGTTATTGCATACTCTTCTAGACACCTCATACCACTTTTCATTATGAAATAATTACTCACTTATGATTGATATACTGCCTCATGTGAAAAGTTCATTAACTGCAACTAATGTTTAGTCAATATGTTGTTTGAATATCAGGTTTTTTTGTGCGGTTCTAGTCGTTAGTACTTGGTTTATTTATTGCAATGATGTCAATTTGCATACACTGATCTGAAGCCAAATATCCCACTTATTTCAGTATGGTACACTTTTAATTTTTTGGAAACCTGTATCCCTGCGATTAAAGAGAATTTGGTATTCTACAATATATAGAAGGTTGAATTACAGTTACAAGGCTGAACTAATCTTAGTTATTGAATGTCGTTCAAATTACTGCTAAATATAGACAAAACAACTCCCTTTTATGAAGTGACAAAAAGTCTTAACCGTGTTTTTACGTTGATGGAAACCTAAGAAGATATAGAGGATTAAGGATTTAAAGTTATTTTTGTGGTTAGGATATCTGATATAAGGTCAAACTGAACTAAATTAGTAAACCTATCCTCATGCCCTTTGTCCCCTATCTACCTACCCACAAATTCCTTTATCATGACGTTAGTAAGAACCTTTTATTCAAATCTTGGTGAACAAAATCCATGGCTAAGGATGGTGAGCTGGGAATATTTTGTGCCTTTACTGGTCCCTGTGTTTATTGTGTCTGGATACGTCAGAAAAAGATGGCTTGGTTCAAAAAGAAATATTCATAAACTTAAGCAAGAGTACTAAACAGGGTCATCAGACAGTCTAAGCACAGGCTGATGCATACAGGGTCTTGGTTTATTGTCCAATCCAAACAACTGGACGCTTTCCATGTTAGCCCCTCCGACCTGCATCACTGACAAGGGAAAACCGGGTTGAATTTCAGTATAGGTACAATTATTAATTCTACATGTATTAATTTTAAATGTTTAATAGCTTGATCACATGCATGTTGGTCACCATTGTTTCATTAATACTATTTCAGTCAGTGCTCTAATAATCAGCCAACTGACAGATTGCTCCTGTTCAATGAACTCAAATATTGGACATTCAACCCATTTTCAAAAGAAATTAAACCAGTCTATTTGAGAACAGTGACATCATAACATTGGAAAAATCGGTAAAAAAAAGAATGGTAATTGTAAAATATTTTGAGACAACACAGGGCCCTGTGTCTTCATTAATTCTTGATATAGTCTATGTACAGATTAGATGGTTGACTCAAGTGATTAGAATGGGGTACATGTATTTTGTTTCTTTTGAACATGTCTCTATTTCATGTTCTAATCTACATCTTAACCTTCAAGCCTTGCAATAATTTGAATACCTATCCAACAAATTTTACTGAGGCTGATCTACAAAATATACTGCTCTTAGTTGATACATCTCAACTCAGTTAATTCATCTACCTGAACTTCTGGTTGCAGGGAATTCACTTAGATTGCATTTTAATTGCATGATTTAGATTATAATATTTAGGTGGTAGAGAGCCTTAAAGAGCAGGATTTATACTTAAATAGGAACTTGGTAAGTTGACATGTTCATATATGTTGGTAATCTATTATTATATAAACTGAGAATCACTGTCACAGAAAGAAAAGGATATAGCAGACGTTAAAAAATATCAGTTATATATATGACATAATTGAAGTGAAAAAAAGTTTTGCAGCTTTTTATAACGGTATATCCTGTTTATTTGAAAATACATTTTTGTCAGTCTACAGACAATAGAAGTGATGAAATTAGAAGTAAAGTTCTACAAACAAGTGTTGACACATCTTTTGTATGAAATTTAACATGTTCTATCATTATAATGCTGAGATTTTAAGGGATGCTTTCCTCTAGAATTCTGTTATATGCCTGGATCAGAAATCCCTAGAATCTAGAGTGTGTATGTTGTATTAGTAATGTGACATCACTTTGTAATGGCCGCTTCATAGGCTACCTTATATCTGTATCTTATAATTGTGCCTCTATCTACCTGTCATTGTACGAAATTCCATAAAAATTGGTAATTAAATTTGACTAAGAACTTTTTGAGAACTGCTTGGTTGAAGGGAAAATCTGAAATAAAATGACTCACTAGAACAGATCTCTTATTTGAACAACCACTCTTAAGACAAACATTGTTGTTAACATACTTGGGTAATTATGAGAATGGCTACCTTTAATAGGTGTAAACCTCCTGGGAAGAGTGTTAAAATCTAATAACATACTATTATACTGTTGAATATTATTGTGAAAGGTAAATGAGGCATATAATTGATGATAAACACTCCAAATTTCTCACCTTTGACCCCTAGTGTGCATTATATGTCTTGCTGAATAATTCACTGAAACTGTTATTGTAGATATCTTTTGACAGATTTCAACTTGAAATTGATTTGAAGTGTTTCATTCATTCAAGTAGCTTAAAGTAGGTGAAATTTAGATTATTGTATACGCAAATATTTTCTTGGGTAAAACGGAAGTTTTATTTTTATGTGTAATAATGTCTGATGTCAGAAAATGTCAAATCCCAGAGACTATAAATTGGACGTGAAATTAATAACAGATTTGTATGTTGCTCTGTTAGTCTTTTCTATCATTAGGGGAGGATAGCCAGCACTGAGTGGATGGCAGAAGATTCTGGCTGTGGTATCAAAATTTTTGCCCTGATATCTTTTCGTTTAGCAGATACCAACCCAAATGAGCCAACCTACTCCATTATCTTCATCCATTTCCATACTTTTCGCATCCTTTGATTAGTATAGCAAGATTTGAGTTCCATAATGAATTGATGGCCTCTTTTTTATGATATCATTGCATATTCATAAGTCATATCTATAGCAGGGAAAAGATGTAAACTGCACTTAGATTTGATGTCCAAAATTCATCAGCTTTTAATATGATGTCTGACAGGGAATTGAGAGAAATTAAAAACACAACCATCAAAGTATAGTGGCAACCTGTTTAGACAGAAACAAATAAATGGTGAAACTGAGTTTTGTTATTCTTGTAAATAATCAAAGGAAATGATAACAAAGTTAAGTGTGTTTTTAGACACTTTGTTTGTCGAAATAATACGAACATTGTCTGACTTGGTGCAGTTTGGTCTATTGGGAATTGATTGTTAAGAGGAATTTGGCAGTGAAGGTCAGATCTGGAGGTTAGAAATTTGAAGGTCACATTCCATGTTCATAACTTTGTTCTACAGAAATGTTAACATTTCTTTGAGTGATTGAAAGACCAGACTATTCTCTGCTGTGTGATTAAAGCCAGTGATTTTTAGGTGTATTAAGGTTTGTATTACCAGATAATAGAGCTCTATCATCTTGTTCGCAGTTACAGTTCGCAGATGTACCATCATCCAGTTGATCACTAGTAGTTGGCCTATGTGACAGATAGTGCTGGATATCGGCAATCATGTCACGATACGATATATATCACGATACAAGGGTCACGATATGATATATATCGCGATACAAGGGATACGATACGATACATATCGCGATACAAGGGATACGATACATATACCGATACAATGGTCACAATACGATACATACCACGATACAAGATACAAGGGTCACGATACATATCGCGAAAGATGCATATCGCAATATGGGGTAATGGGATGAAAATTAACATTTTGTCTTCAGAGACTCTATATATAATAATTCATATAACTGTGATATTTGGTAATATAGTTCATAGAAGTAGTTAGCATCCACTGTCTTATAAACAGTTTCTAATAATTTCAGTGAAAAAAATTGTTATAACATAAAACAACATAAAATCAGCATTTTTTTTATGGAATGAAAGGTTTCGTCAAGTATTGATACAAGACCCTCGAGATATGATACACATAGCGTGGCATGTAGCATCACGATACATCAATTCATATATCGTATAGCACGATACACATGCCTAGACCCTGACCTCAAAGGGCTTCAGCTCTTAGGATCTTATCTCAGAGGGACACATCTCAGTTTTGGCCCTCTAGCATTTTGAGACAGTCTTTTGAGAATTTAGCTTGTCTATCATAATACAAGATGAAACTAACTTAAAATTTCATGGATAAATATAATTTTATGGGCATAAAAACCCACTCAAAATATCAATAATGTGCTCTTCCAATCATAAATATACATTTTACATTGATAGAAAGAATGCATGTGTAGAAGAGTTAAAAAAAAAAAAAAGTCAAAATAGATGACTGTTAATCCAACCTTGTATTTATTTTCTCTAACTCTCAAACTATGTATTGAATGTAGCAATGTTAGTTTGGCAACATGTCAACTTGTCCTATCTGAACTGTTTGATTTTTACTATGTTATTGTATGTGAGCCAATTTCTTTAACATTCTTTTATTGAAGATATCTGTACCAATAAACCTTCATTTAAATATTTATATCAGTCTTAGCTTTTATCATTTTCAGTGAAATTTAAGCCTAGACTTTTCAACTTTGTGTTATTTGAAATTAATACCTTATTTTTGTTAAGATTTCTTAATTAGATCTTTATTTTTGTGTTATAGAACATGTACATGATTTAGGACAAAGTATTTATGATGCATAAGAGCATTTTGAATATTTTTACATAAATTAGATATGTCTGAGCTAAATTGTTCTCTAAATTATTTCGCAGAGCCCATAAAAATATTATTTATAGAACTTTTTTTGGAACCAATGGGAGGCAAAATGGTGCAAAAAATTTTAAAGCTGAAAATATCTGTCCGAGAAACAACTCAACTCTTGAGAAGTTCCTAAGAATAGTGGTGAATCATCCAAAATTATGTGGCCTTGGTCCAGTGACGCTAGCCTTGGCTATAGCCCTTTGACCCTAACGGTAGCCCCCTTTAAGTTACCTATGGAAATATTTTTGACGAGCCTATAAGCACATTTGCCTATAATAAGTCAGTAATATTTAATATTTGATTATCTCCCTTGTATTAGTATATTCTAGTGTGGTATATTTTATATATATGATAGGAATTTCAAACATTTTATATTAAACAGGATCTTCTAAAACTTATCATTTCAAGGTCAAATAGAAGTCATTCTGTCTCACCATCTTAATTTCTGTTTCTGATGCTGTCTCTGTTTTATAAATATTTACAGCAGAACAAGAGTTTATTTATTCAATGAAATGAAATGTCTGTTTTGAGAACTGATTTTGATAAAGATAACTTTATCTAAGATTAGCCATAGGCCAACATCTATAAATATTGAACGAATATCCTGCCAGAATGAAAGATCAAAATTTTTCCAAATTTTTGCAGCCAGAATATTAAAAGGATTATTCTAGATTGACAGTGTCATTTTGAAAGAAAATTACCACTATCAGCTATGTGGACTCTCTGAAAGATATAACAAACCAAATAGTATATTACTTAAGGTGCCAACATTTTTTTTTGAGAATATCTGTTTTAAAAACCGTGCATCTTCTTTCAAAAGATACCCCACAAAGATAACACTATCTGAGATATTTGTAAATATTGGTATGATAATAGATGACACATCTGGGTCTTATAATGTTTCAAGATCATGATTTTACATATTTGCTTCATCCATCCTTCTTCATGTGATGAATAAAAACTGCGTTATTTATGGAAACTGTGCTGTGTGATGCAATTAGATTATATTTAAATTTATGTGTAACTCAAAACAATTCACATAAATACAAATACTTGATATGGTATATCAATATTGTTACAATTATTACCTGTTACAGCTATTTGTAATCTATCGTTCTGTTGCCATGGAAATGCAACTTTTTATGCATGTGTGGTTGTCATGACACCTTAAGAATGTGTTAAAATTTATAATTTGTTAGCACCATAGGTGTCAGAACCTTTTCAAGACATGATTTAAAGCCTGGTTCCCAACCTGGGGTATTTTCACCCCCTGGGGATGTGGGACTAGGGTGTCAGGGGTGTGGCCAACTGATGTTTTATTTTGAATTGAGATGAATTTGAGTGGATGAAATAAATTTTTGGGGGTGTGAAAGGTCTAGGTGATTGCTCCAAGGGTGTGAAGGCTGAAAAAAGTTGGGAACCACTGATATAAAGGATCTCATTTTATCAAGAAAAGTTTGTGTGTTTTCAACATTTTATTCATAATCCAACAATCTGATAATCATGCAATTGATCTATGCTTGTAGAGCATTTGGGTGACTTCCCTTTGTGAATTAGCTGACAAAATTTAGATAACATCACCTTCAAACAGTTAATATATTACACTGCATATACCATGATTAATGAATGCAGTGCTAGAGGCAATATTCCCAATTGATATCTTAATTATTTATCTATATATATATAATAAGTTTATTTTAAGTATATATTTGTAGGAGTGTTTATGTCTTTAGTTTGCATTGCTCCCAGCATTTTATGTGTATTTTAAAATCAAATCTTTCAAGTCTTTGTTTAATACATCAAGCCTTTTTCAGTTACATGAAAAAAGTCATAAAAAGATACCTCAATAAATAATAAGTTCACAGTATGTCCCTTTACAACAATGAAATTCTTGATGTCAAAACCAAGTTCATTCAATTGTCAATTGCATTCATATTTTAACCTCTGATAGGACTTCATGTTTACACAATTCTTACATAGGCTTATAATTTGATGTTTATTTTTAAGGTTTCAGAAATGAACAAAATAGTTTTGTCATTTTTGTCACATGAATCTAACTAAGTAGCTTAATATATACTAGTAGATTAACTTAAAACTGGCATAATGCCAGGTGTATAGTAGTATTTTACTAGTAAATATATAGGTATACTAAAGGTACATGTACTAATATATGGGTGTTTGTCAGTCAGTGCTTACTCTCCGAATGTCATTTGCATACGCCATGGTACTTTAGCCAAAAATTTTGTGACTAGTTTTAAAAAAAATTGGAATGATTAATTAATTCAGAAAGTTTGTCTAATGCTCTATTTATTTTTGTTAAAAAATGTTTCCGCAAAATTCTTGACCCCACCCACCCCTTTTTCTGAGTTCACCCATTATTAATTTTTCTCACGCAATCCAATATGGGAATTAGTTTTGTTATGAGTTATTTGATGGCTTATGTTTGTAATTAAAAAGGTGTTAGTCTAATAACAAACTTCTGATGTTTGGTCAATTTATATTCGCTGACAATACTTATTAAAGATAACATTTTGGAAATTAAGGAAGGGTATATCTATAATGTTCCATTTCAGCAAAATTCTCATTGTGCACTGCATAGTGTGTCCCAGTGATCATCAGTAGATCAGTCAGTACAACTCTTTATGCACTGCAGTTTGGATGCAGCAGGAATTAAAATTTCAATTCTGACTTTCCTAATGATCTTCTATATAAAATAACTATAATGAATATAATAGTGAATATTGACACCAACTCTCAATAACCTACTATATCACTGATTGTATTGACCATAAAAAAATAAGATAGTTAGGTCTTTACAAGGTAATAAACAAAAACTGGTTGACCTTTTTTCACAAATCTTAGAGGCCAAGTTCAGGTTGATAATACATTGGGGTTGAATAAATATACCCTGTGCTCCCCTATGCAAAGATCTCTCATAAATTATCCTTTGCATGTACTACACATTGATTTCTTTTACTTAATGTTTATAAGAGATTATACTTATAAATCATTTCAGAATTTACTTATTTTTGTAGTCTGTAGGGTAACTTAGGGGATAGTTGGTACATAGGGTATTTTTTACCAACCAATTCAAGAGTTATTACGTTTTTACCTGTCCTTTAGTGAGACTGGTCACTACTAAAAGATGATTGGTGTCAAATGGACAAGCAAGGATTAGCAAACATAGTAGAGTGTGGAGATGTTGACATTTTTTTTGTTACTGTTCAAGTTGGACAATGACTCATACTAGAGATAACACAATAAGAATCTTGGTGAATCTTCATTTTTTAGTGATTGACTCTTCATTTTCAAGGTTGATTCTTACAAATTCAGGGATTATACAGTGTATTTGTATGATTGGTTGTTGAAAGTGGCAAAACGAATGAATACAAGCACCCATCATATAAAATTATGTGTATTTTTAATAATCTTTTGTGAAATTATTGGTAAAAAACTTTAGAAATTGTATTGATAAAAAAACTTTAAGAAATTGTATGGATTACAAATTTTAGAAATTCTATGGATAACAAACTGTCAGATAGAAATTCTATGGATAACAATTCTTAAAACTGTTAAGTGGATAACAATTCTTAAAACTGTTAAGTGGATAACAATTCTTAAAACTGTTAAGTGGATAACAATTTTTAAAACTGTTAAGTGGATAACAATTCTCAAAACTGTTAAGAGAATAACAATGTTGGTCTTATTGAACAATATCCAAAATCCAGTTGATAAGAAGCAAGAAATTTCAAGGTAATTTTATTTATGTTCTGTTTAAATTGTGAGGTAATTTGTATTTTACACTCTGTATGCATGGTGTAAACATGACATATTGATTTGGAACATGGTTTTGGACAATAAAAACTCTCCAAATGTAATTTGAATGTCAATGTTTTCTGTCATGTTGGTAAACTTTAAGATGGACATTCATCATTGGTTGACATTTAATACTTTGTACCTTTAGTGCAGTGTGACCTTTTACACATTTCATCTTGGAGGTAGAAAAACATGAACTTATTTTGGAAATACTTTTCAGATAACCTACAAATTTAGAACCTACACAGATTATAGAATTTTTAAGGTTTTGGTAAACAAACCTGAATTTTGAAGACCAAACCTGACTACTTCTTTAACTCAAGTACATTGCAGCGAAAAGAAGTTGAAACCTCCAAAGTGAATTGGTTTAAACCATATTTAAAATTCCAAAGTAAACTGAAGACATGGAAGTTTAAAATGAACTGTTTTAACAAGTATTAAAAGAAGTTGCCTTCAATCTTGAGTCTTGACTGATATAAATAGAAGTTAATTTAAAAGGTGGAATATCTTCTCTTGAAATCTTAAAGGTCTCCAGGAATATATACAATAGTGCAGCTGTTTCTTTCTGCAGGTTAACGATGGAATTTAAAGGAATATTGTTGAATTCTTTCTCATTAAGGTTGGTTTAAATCTCTGTTTTGCATTTTCTTTTTATTTTGGGCATTTACTTTGAAAATGAGTTTCAGCTTGTCAAAGAAAAACTCAGCATAAAATAATGCAATAATTGTTTATGTTAGGCCTTCAATTTTAAAGGCAGAAAATCAGTGGGATTGTAAAGAAATTTTCTTAAAAAAAATATTTGTATAGGAGACACTGACGTCATAAAATGCTTTCTTTAGTAGAATTGCAGGAACCACAGAAGTCTGATTGAAAATTGGAATGGTGCAAATTGATGCTATTAGTGTCCCTGATAGACATAAAAAATTTAGAAAACCCCTTTTAAAAGAAAAACATAATGTGCAGTAATATTTGGGCATCAGTTATGCAAAGGAAAACTTGAAATCTATATTCCTTCTTTGGACTTTTGACTCAATGTAACAGATATAATCGGTGGATTGCCAAAACTTGGTTTATAGATGTCTTTCTACTTTCAATGTAAAGTCCTGCAATATTGAAATCGTCTCTTTTGTTTAAGGTGTACTATATCTACACAAGCGGTAAAAAGTGGATAAAACCTTCAAAGCCATCTATATGAGATTAAAAGTAAACAAGTGTATTATGTTTACAATAGGTTCTAGATTCAATATGATATAACCTAGTATCTGTGAAGAATGTAATAAAGATAGGTATATATACAACGTAAACAAACCTACATTTGCTATCAGTAAATATGGGGATGGTTTATGATGCTCTGTAGGAAATATAAAAGATTGACTGGTTTTGTTGATGCATTCATGAAGGATGACTTTTACAAGAGAATAGATGCCTACCAGTGGAGTTTCAATGATACATTAAGTGGAGGGCCTTAATGGTGGCCACAGAATTATCAAAGGGGGCAAAATTAAGAACTTAATGATAAGAAATTTGAAGCCAATTTTCTGGTAAGGCCAGGCAAAAAATTCAAATTATGTCTATAGGGTTTTGAAAAATTTTCTCAAAGTTTAATGTTAACACCACAATATGTCTAGTGCATTTTAGATCCCAATCAGTTTTACATCAACTAACATTTCCAGCCAGACATGACCAGCTGTATCAATAACCCTGCATTACAAATGTTAAGCAATTGACTCCAAACATTGACATATTTGATGTCACATTGATGCCATTTTACTCAATCTTAAAACACGTTATATTTGGTCAGTCAATATTAAACTGGCTAGAAATTTCAACACACGTCTTAAAAATAGATTTGGTTTTTCAATAGGTGTAACTGAGACTCAACGTGTCGTCCTGTGCTTGAGAAATACACACATTAAAATCCAGGTTTCATATTTGCACAATCTTTTGAAATTTTAAGCCAAATTTATTTTAATTTTACTGGATATTCTTTCTTTACATTATGAAGGTGCATTCATAATACTGCCTTATATTTGCTTATTTATTTAATGGGTGATATATAATTAGAGATAATCTCAACTATAAAGTATTTGAATAATGTCTTCAATGGTTTGATTTTTAACTGCTTCATAGTGAAAAACTAATACAGTCTACTTGAGGATGTAAAACTGCATTTTCTAAGTTCATGTTCCAAAAAAGATAGTTTGTTTAATAAGCTATGACAAGACTGTTGAATTCAAGGAAGATCCAAACAGAATCCTGAAAATTTTGGAAATAATGCTTTTTTTATTAGTGTAGAGATTAATTCTTGGATGTTAGTTTATAATGTTGAAAATTATTTGATTTGTTTAAAATGACTCTGCCAAAAACTGCCATTTTGTTTATCATACGTTTGATTGTAATATTAACATGCTTAGATTTACAGTGCCAAGTAATTAACTGTCCTGTTTTAACTGTATTTGTTCTGTTTCATTTGGCCTGTATGGTATTAAATTATAGTTTATCTCATGTGGATCTGATTTCGTTGAATTGTCTTTTACTGTGCATTTGGCCACATTTGTTCCGAAAATACCTTTTCCAAAAGAAATTCCATGTTTATTCCATAGTTCCTGAATAGTAATAGTGTTTTTTCTCTTGCTGTTGCCTGAAAACACAATGGTTAGTAGTGCTGGGTATCGTCAATCATGTCATGATACAATATGTATCGCGATACAAGGGTCACGATACGATACTTATCACGATATGGGGTAATGTTGTATCGCGATACATCGACCCAACCATCTATAAAACTACACAAGTAGTTAATGCTTTGGTCCTGACTATATTTTCTTCATTGCACACTTCATGGTGTTGTCAGTCTTCATTTGTGCAGAGTATAACAATCTCATTCCAAAACCTTAATAAGTTTATAGGTAAATTAAAGATATTTTGATCAACTGATATATGTCAATTTAGAGCTAATATCTTCATAATAAAAATTCCACAAGGCACTCCCTTTTGATAAGAAATGACCTATTATTAATCAACAATTGTTAATCTAATTAATCCCCAGATTAAGTATTAAGCTGCTTATTAGATAGTATTACATAATCTGACAACAGAGAAAAATAAGAATATCCAGACCTTTGTACTACCTTTTAAAGAAATGAAGCGAATGGTTTAACAATGGACTGTCTTAATACAAAGAAAGGATCAGTGGAAAACAAACCAAGTCAAACACTAACTTCTTTTATATCCATGATAAACAAACTTATTTCTTTTATTATACCTATTGAAGACTCCCCTAGATCTTAATTCGTCTCGTCATTCTTGAAATACCTGTTTACGATTGGCTCATTTAAATAACAAAACACCAATAGCTATTTACCTTGTCAAGGGTTCCCCAACATCAATGCTTGTCTATTGTGACACATTGTGATTGACCTCGTTTTCTACCCATGCAGACTAAGGAAGCGGCCATATTGTTTAAGCCTATTAGTTTACCTGTGATTATGTCAAACTTTTATTGAACTCCTTAATTGAAGAGTTCACATGTTGTTAGCCTAGTTTTCGATTTCGGAATATAAAATATTGATTGATAGTGATGATACTGTGAGGTTATTGATCTCCATTATCTAATTTTATATTATTACTCACCTGAATCTTACCTGTATGGAATACTATTTATAGCCTGGGGGCAGACTGGGGTAATACCTTCTTACTGAAAGGAGTGACTTTAATTACATATTGTGAATCAGACAGGTATTTTATTTAGAGTAGACTGTAGTTGTTTGTCAAGTTGTATAGCCGTATTTCAAGGATTCAACGTGTAAAAACTACACCTGGATTTTTTTCTTGTACTAGTAAGGTGACATTTGTATTTTGATTGTTTATATGATGACAATGAGTGATGTTGTTAAATGAACTGTCACTCAGTAAAAGTTGTGAATTTATGTTTGACGTTAAATCATGTGGATATTATCTCTAGACAATACAATCCAAGATGGCAAGCAGTTCTCGACGTTTCGAATACCGTCTTTACAGTAGCGAAGAAGACTGGGATATACAAACCTTACAAATTTTGAATGTGGAGTTAGAAAAATATTTGAAAATGGTATGTATATGTACTGATCTTTTGAATTTTTAAAAATTTTAAGAACTTTTAAGGAAGTTCTAGATCTTGGTGTATAACCTCTATTCTATGGTAGAGTCCTATTGTTACTTATCAATCTTCTTCTTTACTGTCCTTATATGTAATGATATTTAAAGCTGTATTTTTAAAAATATTGATCAATTTAGCCCTATCATTAGAAAGAATGTGCTTATTGGTACTCCTTAAAAGATATGAAATTTTCTATTAACTAGAGTGCTCCATTGTAAAATTTTTTTCTCTAATTCTGTTTATGCATGACCACACAGTTATTGGACCTACGACTTAAAATAGGTTTAGATTCAATCATTGGATAACAACATTTAAATTTTCATGACATTTCAAGGAAGGGTGATACTTCTGTTGTCATGGAAATGAATTTATTGAAAGGTTATGATTATGAGGAAGTTTACCCGGTGTTCAATTTTAATGTGACAAATCCTGTTTAAGTTATGCAAGGAAGTAGTTCAATGATATTTATCGCTGGTTGGTTCATATTTATTTAGGATCTTTGGCTCTGAGTTTTATTAATCCAAGTATGGTTATCCTCAACTAGTTTGGGTCTGAGCTTTATTACTTCAAGTACCAATATCCTCAACTATTTTGGCTCTGAGCTTTATTACTTCAAGTACCATTATCCTCAACCAGTTTTGCTCTGAGCTTTATTACTCCAAGTACCTGTATCCTCAACTAGTTTGGCTCTGAGCTTTATTACTTCAAGTACCAATATCCTCAACTATTTTGGCTCAGAGCTTTATTAGTCCAAGTACCAGTATCCTCAACTATTTTGGCTCAGAGCTTTATCAATCCAAGTACTCTCAACTAGTTTGGCTCTAAGCTTTATAATTTCAAGTACCCTCAACTGGTTTGGCTCTGAGCTTTATCAATCCATGTACTCTCAACTAGTTTGGCTCTGAGCTTTATAATTCCAAGTACTCTCGACTAGTTTGGTTCTAAGCTTCATTAAACCAGATACTCTTAACTAGTTTGGCTCTAAGCTTCATAATTTCAAGTACCCTCAACTAGTTTGGCTCTGAGCTTTATAATTTCATGTACTCTCAACTAGTTTTGCTCTGAGCTTTATAATCTCATGTACCCTCAACTGATTTGGCTCCGAGCTTTATGAGGAAGTGCCCACAACTAGTTTCTGCTATCTTCTTAGAACCCCTTTGTTTTCCTGATTCACCTGCTGAATATTGCATAACACTATTTTTTAAAAATTCAATTTGAAAATTCTATAGATTTACTTGTGCCTCATGTGGTTTTCACTGATTCCCTAAGGGCTACTAGTATGTTAGGTAGGGGACCAGGGGTCTAAGATAAAGATTATATAACAGGATGTAGGGTTGGAATGTAACAGACGACATTTAATGTTATCTACACTGAAATACTTATGTTGTTAATTAAACATGTAGGATGCTAGGTAACATAAGTATCTAATATGTCTCCTTGAAATACACCATTCAAACATTACCTGGTAACATCGTGAGAACCATGTCTTGATTTCCTTCTCAAGTCAGGGACAGGGTTGGTCAGTTATCACGAAGTAGACATGCTGTAATAACCAGAAAATCCAAAGCTCAATGCCAGCGTTTGTCAAGCATGTAATGAAACTCTAGTTAGTGCAGCAATTACTAAGTATTCTGTATGTAAATTATTACAAAACACTATATTTGTCATCATAGAGAGTCCACATCATAAAATGTATCATGATGATCAGTAAGCAACTGACAGTCTTATAACAAAAGCAAGAAATATGTATTCAAGAAATATAAAAAAAATATATTTGAGAAAAACTTTACTAACAAGCGATATATAAAATATCCATCTTCTATTGAGAAATATCTACCATCATTCTTGAGAAATATATATCTTCAATCAATATCAAAATATGTCTAAAATCATCCACTCAATAGCAATATTGGGAAAAATCTATCTTTGTGTAATACTGAAATATATCTACATCCAGGCAATATCAGGAAATATCTATCTTTGTGCACAACATAGGGAAATATCTATCTTCAGGTAATATTGGAAATATCTATCTTTAGGCAATATTGGGAAATATCTATTTTCAAGCAATATCGGGAAATATCTATCTTTGTGCACAACATAGGGAAATATCTATCTTTAGGCAATATTGGGAAATATCTATTTTCAGGCAATATCAGGAAATATCTATCTTTGTGGACAACATTGGAGAATATCTAAATTCAGACAAATATTCAGGCAATATTGTGAAATATCTATCTTTGTGTGATGCTGAAAAATATCTGTATTCAAACAATATCGGGAAATATCTATCTTTGTGCACAACATTGGAGAATATCAGAAATCTACCTTGAAACAAATATATCAATAGTCAATATTATTTGCACAAAAAGTATAGAATTTTTTAAGGGATAAAGTATTGACCGGTAAATGACCAGTCTGTTAATGGATATAATTAGTCAGTAAACAATATTAACATATATATATTGATGATATTGATTGATATCATATATTAATATTAATGATATTGATTAGATATTGATAAGTTATATATATGTATCTTGTTATTATCTCTTATTGCCTTTATTATTTGTCATCAATATGACTAATTATTCCATTTATTATTAAGATTTATTATAAATATTTCACTGCTTCTTTTAGAAACAAACCAAGCTTGACTATCATTTATTTATGAGATTAACAATGTTTATGTCTTTGGTAAGAGCATTCCAAGGGCAAATTCTTGAAATTTCCTGACAAAGCATTTTGGAAGTTTTCTTCATTTAGGCTACATTGGGCCTATTTCAAGAAATTTAGTGACGACTTTTTGTTATAAAAAGAAAATCATATCAGACATTATACTGCTCATGGAAGCAAACTATAATTCAGAAGCAAGTTAAAATGTTCCAGAAAAATACAACTTGATTTGATTCTCAGATCGTTGTAATCGATTTTTATTTTGACTAATCATAGGAGATTTTGAATCGCAAAAGAGGTTATTTTGGATGGGATATCGCTTTTAATTAAACCTGCTTCTACCATAGTACTTATATTTAACTGGAGCTCCTAGCCAATGGTTATTTATGATATTTTGTTATGAGCAACACATACTTGAGTATAGTAAAAAGTTCACTTTCAAAGTGGGTATTAGTTTAAACTTAAAAAAAGGAGACGAAATCGTGAAAATGAAACCCCTTAAATATTTATGTTCTTTCAAATGAATTTGTTTGTCATAATTTCAATGAAGGTTTTCCTCTTTGTTTTGACACAAGTAATTAATAAACTATAAAACTATCATTTGAGTAACTTCCTTTCTGAAAACTAGTTTTGCTTAGAAATTAGTGGACTTCCTTTCATTTTAAAGGGACAGATGTGCCATTTTGGGGGGTAGATTTTGGTCATGAATATATGTAAATAGTTTTCAGAAGTGCTATAAATGTACGTAAATGGCATTATTCCTTCCTACAAATTTCACTCTCTATTGCTATATTTTCTATGTATGGCAGTCTCAAAAAAAAGACGAGTTGTCATTTTTAAGAAAATAATTCTAGACACCCATGGATAAGAAGGCTCAAATTTCGTAGGTGAGCTGTGAACACTACTACTTACAGCTAAAAAATGCCTGTTTCTGAGACTAAAGTTTGATTATTTAAATGGATAGCAAAACTAACTTTAACTCAAACTATACTGGAATTATTGTATTGGTTGATAACCACTCCAAACAAACAACAAACAAACAGAAATAGATTGTTGTATGTTCATTGTTCATATTTTCTATTCTTACTTATATGTGGACATAACATTATCGACAGTCTAATATGGCCTACTTATTTAACATTAGGTAGCTAATAATTGAAAATGAAAATATGCCACAAGGCACAAGTTATTGTCCCACAATGTTAAAGATCTGTTGTCAGATAATTCTATATCATTACTGGAAATTTAATGATTGTTACCAAATAATTTTTTTATTAAATTCATCAATTCCTTCAGGCAATCTTTAACTTAATAAAATATTTTGACAGATGTCCAAATCCAATATATTATATGTTTTCAAAGGTAACAGGATTTTCTATTTTAGGGAATATTTACCTGAATTTTGTCATCATTTTTCAAGGACTTTTCTGTTTTCTCATAAACTTCATTGACCCCACCAAAGTAGGATGTAAAACTCTGTTGCTTCTTAGGTGAACTGTACATGTTATATCATATTTGCTTTTCTGTCTTCATCAAAATTTAGTTGGTTTGGTACAGCAAGTGTGCAGATGGTGGTGTCTGTAAGCACCAGCTTCATTTTTGTGGATGTGTGTTCATTTTCATTAAATGTTCTTGCAGATCTACTGAAGTAATATGCTCTGTCAGCAGGTCAGCTAAAGATCTTAAGATATGGCTGATTGTTTTGTCAACAAATGAAAATTGTTTTCTTTTGTAAGAATGAAAAAGATTATAAGTCTAACACCACAATGTTTGGTGTTGATTTGATTTCAAGTCAGATTATGACAGATTAAGGTAAAGTGTCATCAGTTTGACTCTAAAGTGCAGACTTGACTTTGATGTGTCAGCCATTTTGACTTCAAGTATGATTGATTTTCACTGAGTTCAGGTGTAAAACTATAGTGTGAGGTGACAATGGATTAGCTAAAAATTAAATCATGTGATAGTTTTTGCCCCTGGCTGAAGACATAATTAATTGTTACACCTAATCAGAGACTGAGTTCTGCTCCCAATTCAAAATGACCATTGTTTATCTTTTTCTATAGTTAATGACTTTTAGTTGTTTTCACCTTTCTATAGCAAATTTTGCTTTAGGTCTTGTGTCTCCTATGAAATTTTGCAGTTATTGATTAAAGTTGTTCCAATGTACAAGAGAGCATTAGGATTATCTGTCAAAAATGGAATTTATGGAGCACTATTTAGCCACATTAGAGGTATGTTTAAAAATGACCTAAAAATTAAACTTTGACGGTTGGATTTTAAAAATGTTGACCTACATGTATTTGAAATGATTAGGTAGTCTACATTTATAGAAAATTAGTGATGCAATGAAAAGGTTTTGAATACTAAAAGCTTACATTCTTAACAATTTAAAGAAAATGCTCCACAGAGATTCTCAACAATTTAAAGAAAATGCTCCACAGAGAGTGACACCCCCCCATACTTTCTGTTGTTGAAGGCTCATAGCTGTAAAAGAAGGTGAATGTTGCTGCATTCCAGCCTTATTAATGTGCATGTACTCGGAGATTTATCAATATTCAAGGTCCTTAAAGGAGTTTATTGTAGACAGTTTTTTTTATATTTACAGATCATTAAAATATTTTGGTTTCTATTATGCTATGACCTTGAATATGATTCATTATGTCCACAAGAAAGTTGTAAACTGTAAACATTTTTTGATGCATTGTGTACCAAAATCATGCACAGATCATACTCCAAATATTAAATGTGAAATATTATTTAAAAATGTTGAAAATACTGGTTAGGTTGGTGCACTACTTAGAAAATATAACCTCGGACACTTTGATTATAGCTCACCTATGCTGGTTCGACATGTTTTGGATATAAAATCCAACATCAGGCCAGCTTTCATGCAATTGGTTATAAAATTTCCTGTGTTAGGCATTGTAACTAAGAGCAAAGAAAATTTAATGCTTGTTGTGGCCATGGCCGTCTGTCAGTCTTGTTTAGCAGTAATGACTATGTAATTACTAGGTCTATATGAAATTATGATAATTAGGGGACTATATAACAATAGAAACTATGACCTACACAATGTTTATATATAATAAATCAATCAAATAGTACATGGACTATTCTGGGTCACTGATTTTATCAACTTTCTCTTCAGAAATTTCACAATGGTTGTAGACATTTTTAAAAAGTATAATTTAGTAATAGACGAAGGTTACTGAGTGAAAATTTTATAATAACTGAATGTACCTTATTGAATATATTAAGTTTAAATAAGATAAAGGAAGGGCTTCTTATTACTAAGTTTTTATTACAGATGCACCCATGCAATTATAAAAATATAGAAAGAATCTTTGGAATTTGAGTTATATGAAACTATTTTTCTCATTGTAAATACTTGTTACTGGTTCATAACTTGTCGTCAACCAAATTATCTTAAAGTGACGGTTGTGCCAACTGTTTGACCGATTGTATCTTAGTCTCGAAACGGGAATTTTTTAGCTAAGCTAATCAGTTATAGTGTTCACGGCTCACTGGCGAAATTTGAGCCTTCAAATCCATGTGTGTCAAAATTATCCGCGTTTTAATGTTAAAATGATTACTAAACTTTTCTTGAGATTATATATAGAAGAGGTAGAAAGTGAAATTCATAGTTTAAGATATTTTTTAATAGATTATGTACATTTCTAGTACTTCTGAAGTCTTTTTACATATTATATTCCAGACCCAAATCAATCCCCCAAATTGATGAATCTGTCCCTTTCATCAGCATCTAAATTTTTCATTTCCAATCTGGATCAGTATTGAAGATCAGTATGATCAGTATTGAAGATCAGTATTGAAGATCAGTAATGTAATGAAGATCAGTAATGAAGATCAGTAATGAAAACACATGTCCATTTTGACACTTTATTAGAGAGATAGAAAACACATGGTGTTTCTAGAGGTTATATTTACTTATTCTGATCCCCTACCACATTCCGTACAGTTTTAACATAACTTTCTACTGGTCATCTTCTAATCTCTAATGATATTCTTTATACAGCTAGTTTCCCCATCTAAACCTAGATTATAGCTTGACATCATGAAAGTAGTGTTACTTCTGCTGAAAAAAAGTCTAACTATTTTGTCCATTTATTATCCTTTTAGTTTGCACAGGGGTTGATGGATGGAGTAGCTCTTGGTTCTTTGACAAATTCTTAAGGCCCTGCTCCACTCCAATTCACATCTGTTTGTAAATACTAATTCTCAGCCATACAAATGAGACGTACCTATACTCAATATTATCGGAAATATGTTATTATATGTTTAAATAAAATTGAAGAGTCATAGGGCCCCTGTCCCATCTGGATCTCCTACCTTGTCCTGTCGTTTGACTAATCAGTCCACCTCTGATCCTTCATAACATCAGAGAGTATATAATTTATTTTTTTTACTGTTTGCATACATGAGACCTTAATTCAAAACATTTTGCATTCTTTCATTTGCTCTGTCTAGACTATAAACTATAAATAATAATTTGGTCTAGTCAATATTTTTGAAACTGCAGCACAAAAAAAGAATTGAGACACAATTTAAAAGCAATCCTCCAAAATTTTTTGATAAAAGATAAATAATCCCATCCATAACATAAGGACAGCAATTTCTTTGTAGTTGTTATACATTTACTGTTATCTATTTTTAAAAAAAGGTGAAATATTTTGGCAACCTTGAAATATTGTATTTCACTGTCTGCCGTGGTTTTCAATGTCATCAAAAGTCATGGCAGACGTCATGAAATCAGATATATTTCATAAAAATCTTTTGGGTGTAGAGGTTGTTTTCGTGCGTGTAGATTACCATATTTGGGAAAGATATGCTAATTTTATTTTTGATTTATATAAGATTTGCATCTGCATATGAAAGCAGATGTTCTTTATGACATTGACACGCCAAAACTTGATATCAATAGGTCACTTTCTCTCACAAGTGCATTTACCTTATCCAATAACAAAGACATAAACAGAACATTGACTTTTCATATGATATTATATGGTATTTAGATAGGGACTAGATACTCCTATATAAAGCTTACATTTGCATTTTAGCTGAGTAAAGCATTTTATTTTTTTTCAACTTATAAACCCTTCCGTTTCCTTTTAAAGAGAAATGCTTCCACTGTTATACAATGTAGTGTGTCAAAGCCATTCATTTGAAATCATATAAAACCAACAATGATATATTCAAGAAGCCCTGATATAAAAAGTACTCAAAATCATTTGATCTCATTACATTGTACTTAGTAGATATTTATATGCACAGTATTGAGTGAGATATATTGCAAAGATATGCAAGTTTCACTTATGAATGTGCCATCGAACTTACCATATTTAAAGGGACATTCCGTTTTTATTCTAGGTCGAAATTTTTTTGCTTAAATTTATGAAAACTATACACCCAAATCTGTAGAAATGTGCCCTTTAACATATCTGAAAGATATAACTAAAAGAATCAAGCTGTTAATTTTTAAACGCCAAAAATATTTAAAAACGTTAGGTAAAGTTCATTATGTTTTTTGTAAGCTGTAATAAAACTATTGTAAGAAATTGAGTATAATGAACGTCTAATTGTAGAGAAATTCGCCTCCTATATATTCTGAAGGTTTCGACTAATAATATCGAGCAATTATAAAGCCAAACTTCTTAATTAACAATTAGTACTCTCCATTTTTGATTAACCCTTTTAAAACAAATTCAGTTTGATCAAGAAGATACAAAGATATAAATTGCTTACTTTAAAAATATTTTCAGGTATATTTTACGTTTTTGATAATAAAAACTTTTTACAAAAAAGCGGAATATCCCTTTAAATGTTTGCTGCAATATTATCAATATTAATGTACTTAAATATTGAACTTAGGTTTATACCCACTTATATTACAATGTACTTTATAAATTAAACTATATCATGAAGATATAATTATAAAAATTACAATAGACATTGTTGGAGGAAATATTGGGATTATGTTTTGTATTTTGTATGATTAAGGTACAATAAACTGATTGTAGAGGATATCAACTACACATTGTTAACTTTTGTTTACGGATATCCTCGTCATATTTTATTGTCTCATGATATACAAACAATCCTTGACATGTATTAGAATGCATTTGCAGCTTAAAAAAATGGTAGTCTTTGATATAATAAAAATTTCGCTTTGGGCTGCAATTCTTATACCTAACTCTTCATGTAATTCATTTACCTAAAAAAAAAAAAAAATTGGAGACATGCAGATCATGCTCTTTAACATTTTTATACATTTAGACAATCAGTTTAAAGCGCTTCTACAGATATATCCACATTGGATACCTATAAATCAAAACTATAAACAGTCTTTGTAATATAAGTAAAAATAGATGAAAGGTATATAAAAGCAAACAATTACAATGTGTCTATTGAAGAAAAGATATCATTGTTAAATTCAGTACTCAAGAATTGACACAAAAATTCTGTTATTGGCAATTTGAATCTACAGTTCTGAACATGGACAATAGCCTAAGCGCTTCAGATACATTGCTCTAGATTAATTTAGCTGTTATAAAAAACATCACATCATAATGACAATTAAAACACGTACAGGAAACTAGACAATTTGCGTAGGAAATAAAGATCAATGTTAAAACAATGAAGAAAGATGGCCGAGGGATTGATTTTGGACAGAAAACAAAAAGCTTAAACCTACATTGAGGATGATTATTTATTTTATATTTGGAGTATATTTAAACAATATATTCACTCTAAACATTAAATAAATAGATTGATGTATATTGAATAGATCTGTAAATAAACATCAATAAACATTCGAATCTATTGTTGTTTATCTCACTCTTATAGATAGATAGTTGTTTAAACATGTTGTTTATAAACATTGTCTTTATTCTTGTCACTTTCAATATCCTTACTAGTATTCCACATCTACCTAAACATTAGTATGTACTATTATTATCTGTCCTATTGTTTTCATCTTGTTCTGGATAATTTACTACAGGATCTAATCTTCACTCTTTTGGTAAGAAGACATAATCTTAAGTTAAGTCACCGATGTCATAAGAAGTACTAATTAAAAAGTTTTTTTGAATTTCTTTGATAATTTTCAAGAGAATTGGAATATCAGCCTCAAAATACTACTTCGATTTTTTGTATTGATAAAAATATAATCTTTTGTAAGTTTATATTGAAAAGAAACACATTCCTAGAGATTTCAACCCAAAAAAGTCACAAATTTTGAAAAATTCTGTAAAAACAACTTTTAAAGACAGAATGTGTGCTTATGCTCATTTTTTCAACGCAAAGACATTCTAAGAATGACAGTACTATTTTGCATTTAAAAACATTGATCACTGCTTTGAAGATTATAAAATATGTTCATTTGATAGTTTCCAGTGCTGAGTTAATTAGTTTTACCACTATAAGATTCATATTATATTGTTAGTAACAGCACTTACGCTTTCTGCATACACTAGACTTTGTAATTCATTTCATTGTTGAATGATCCAGAATGGTTACATAAATAATTTAATGTCTACTTCATTGATTTTAAACTTGTCATTCGACTTTTTCCTTCTTGTGCATGTCGATTCGTTGAAATATATAATTTGTTACGTTTTATTTTGTCGAGTAAAAACTTAATTTAGAATTTTTGCAAAAAGTGTTTCAATATTGTCCCAAAAATACAACATTGTCATAAAATAGTATTTAAAGGCGTAACATTTTTGATTCCATGTTTTTTGAACACACAGGTTAAAATTATTAGCATATTTTGCATATTTTCATCCCCATTTACAATAATTTGATCAGATTGTCATACATTTTGTCACATATATACTAAACAATTGTAATAATATATATAAGACCAAAGGTTATACTCTGTACATGATAAATGGACATATTATAGAGATTATTGCACATGATATACTAGACTTTACATATACTTTTCCTCTTGTTTTTTGTCTATTAGCTTATATCCATGTCAAAAGGTTGATGTTTCATATGTTTAGCATGTCCACTACAATGTATGAAGTGTGAGACCAAGGATGGTTTGTTGTGTTTTGTGAAATTGGACATATAGGTCACTTTTTTGGACATGGAGGTCATTGTTTTGTCACTGAAAACACTATTTTGGACATTGAAGTCACTACTTGGATATTGAAATCACTATTTGGACATGGAAATCACTGTTTTGTATATGAAAGTCACTTTTTGAAATATGAAAGTCACTATTTTGACATGGAAGTCACTTCATGGACATGAGAATCACTACTTGGATGTAGAAGTCACTACTTGGACATAGAGGTTAATCTTATGGATTTCGGTCAATATATGTGATAAAAACCTAAAAAAACCTAAGATGTTAAAACATTCTGAAGAAAGTGTGAAATTTTTGGGGAGTGATCAGTTCCTACTGATACATCTTCTAAAATAAAAAACAAAAATGTGAAATTTTAATCATTGACTAATAGGTCAACAATTTCTGAAAAAAACTTGAAAAGATATAAGTGTTACAAAATGCCTGGTTGTACTAAATCTAATAATAATAATGATGGATATATTTGGGTTCATGCAGATTTTACAATAATAGTAAGTCAGCTTGTTAAATCTGAAAGTTTACAATAAAAATAGAAATCTCACACTACCAACTTTTGTTTTAAAAAACATTGGAAATAAGGGTTGACTTTTGATTTTGTAAGTTATGTGTTGTTAAGTTTCTAACTTAGTTTATAGGGACAGGTGGGCCATTCTTTTAAACCAAACATAGTCTCAGAGATGGTAATTTTTAAAGCTAAGCCAATCAATAATAGTGTTCACAGCTCACCATTGAAATTTTAGCCTTCAAATCCATGTGCATCCAGAATTATCTGCATTTGAATGTTAAAATGACGACTCATCATTTTAAGATACTCTGTGATATAACAAAAGACATATATAGAATTAGAAATAGTGAGTAAAATTCCTAGTTAGAAGTATTTTTTAAGGAATTTCTATTTTCGAATATCATTTACATATATTCAAAACTCAAATCAACTCCCCAATATGGCACATCTGTCCCTTTAATTATTATATTGAATATAGTAAGGCTTAGATTTTTATTGAAGTAGAATTTTTTTCTGTTAGCAAAAGAATAATGGAATGTCTAGTTATATGATTTAAATAGGAAGAAAAACACCAAGGAAGAAATTTGATTAAAACTTTTGATACATCTGTATAACTACATGTACTAAGATTTTGGCAAAACGACATAACATATGAACTGTTATCAATAAACTTGAACACATTTAGGAAATGACATGTCACTGTTATGTCATGTCATGTCATTTTTCAAATTTTGTCAAGGTCAAATCAGTTTAAAAATGTGTATTAATATTACATTGGCATTATATCATTTTGATAGATTTTAAAGATAGAGTGTACCTAAAGTTATATTTATAGTTGATTATGTAGAGTTTGATATGATTATTATATAATAGTGACTGATGTCATCCATCTTTAATCAAACTCTTCAGAGTGCAAATTAAAACCTCTTTGCATCATGACATGTAGGCCTACTATTTGATTAACATGTTGTTTTTACCCTTGCTGACATTCAAGATGGCAGTTGATTTTTAGTAAAGTTTAATTGTGGTCATCTGAAACATATTTTGTTGGATTAATAATTATATACATGTAAGTTTATTGAAATTTGAAATTGTTGGGCATTATGAATGTAAGAAGAAACTGATTGCGGTAAAAAAATTACTCAAATATGTACTATTCCATTATTACCTATGACATTCAAAATGGCAGTTGATTATTAGTAAAGCTTTAACAGTTTTAGTGTGACTATCATATAACATATATTGTTGGATATATAATTGTCTTATTTCTAACTGTATACATGTAAGTTTATTAAAATATGTTGGACATTGTGCTACAATAACAAACTAGTCAAATGTGGCTGTAAGATTTTACCTTGAAATGTTAAAAAGTAGGCAGCTCATCATTTCTGTCTTTTAAAATTTATATCACTGCAAACTGTTAATGATATTAGATCTAATTCTATTTAAATCTCTTTGAATATGGTAGTTGGTGTAAGGTATTGGTATTTATAGGATATTTTGAATTATAATTAATTATGATTGCTTGTTGTAGATAGGACTAATATGGCGAGAAATAGACTTATTGAACAGGAGTTTGTACTTATAGATTGATCAATTGATATATATGAGGAGATCACTAACCATTCAGTGTTTATTGGAAAGTTTTGTTTATGATATATATATATCTGTATTGATTTTTTATCAAGGGGATTTATTGTAGACAAAAGTCAACCTGGGATTAAAGATACTACCTCCTAGAATAGAAACAATACAATTTCAAGTCTCAAACTTGGTCAACAAGTTATATATTCATCAGTTGGATTACCAGGTGCCATGCCTAAAGAATAGAATCTCTATATAAGACGATGTATCCATTAAACTAAATGATTCTTGAAAAAGCTTTTAAACTTGTTTCAAAATTACTCAGTTTAATGAATTATTACCTAGTTTTATAGATATATTTGATTATAGAGGTATTCTGTTGTATAGTTATGACACCAGGTTAGTCTACTGACGAACAAAAACTCATTTGGCCAAGTCTTTTTTTTTGTCAATCTTAGAGGTAGTATACCTTTAATATATAAGTATATAAAATTAATAATATTTTCTAGTTAATATAAGTAATATATAAGGTCCATTATGTAGGTGTTATTATCTGAAAGCTATTGATATTTCTGTTGGTCTATTGTTTTAATGAATTATTAGTATAGCTTGGAATTATATATTCCATTATTTTTTGTTTGATCTGGCTTATTGGCTAATAAAATAATTTTTTGTGAAGCCTATGACTGTGGATTGTCCATCTTTAAGGCATTGAGATTACATACTTGCTATGGGTTGTGCCTATGTTACATTTACTTACAAATAGTTTTCAAATTCAATTAACATGGACAAGAATTTAAACGATGATATCCAAACTTATACAAACATTTAATTGTAAGTCTGATCAGCTTGAACTTGTTGTGGAAGAGAATAACGTATTGAAACGAAAATATGGAAGCTTTCCATGCAAAATCAACCCAAAACCCATCTTTTTGTCCTGTCCTATCAAGTCTCTTACCAATGCTTAATTATTTACCCTTTTCTCTTTCCAGATTCCTGGAGGAATGGACCTCTCGATAACTGAATTACAAGACATGGCTACAAGACAACAACAACATATAGACAATCAACAACAAATTCTCATGGCTAAAGAACAGAGGTTAAAATACTTAAAACAACAGGAGTACCAACATGAACATCTTTCGTCTGAACGTGAACGATTAAACAGATTAAGAGATAAGGTGGATGCACAGGAAATGAAGATAAAAAAGTTACGAAGCTTACCAGGTCAAGTTGAACAACAGAAAGCCAACAATGTCATACTTAGTAAGTACACATCTTATGAAAATTCATATGCATACATATATCGTATGACAATGAGAGCTGTTGATGGGCATAATAATCTTTGAAACGTTCTTGTTTGGTTAAATGTCCTTGTTTGGTTCAAGGTCCATGTTTGGTTAGATGTCCTCCTTAGGTAAAATATCCTTCTTAGGTTAAATGTCCTTCGTGGTTAAAGATGGGTTCCCATATTTTCATTTATGAAAATGCTTATACTTATATGAATACCATAATTAATAATGTCCATAATTAATTCATGATTAGCTAAATTAGAAGAGAATTACCAGCAGAATTCAAATGAGTGACCAATCAAAAAAGGTCCTGCTATGGTTAAATAATCTTCTTTTTTTTAAATATCCTTTATTAAATGTCTTTCTTTGATTCTATCAGATATAGTTGTAGCAGAGACCCACTGGTCAATTCTTGGAAACGCTGGACATACACAATGACCTGCAAATTCTTAATGTTTCATAAAAAAGTGCACAAAAGAATACACCTTTGAACAGATTTTGTTAGATTCTACAGTCTAGATTGATACCTATGTATGATTTTTTTAGATACAGAACTAGATTCAGTAAAAGCTATGTTTAATGAGAAAGAAAAGGAACTTTCGATGGCTGTAGCTAGAGTTGAACAACTAACTAGACAGTTAGAAGATTTAAAAAATGCTAAATTACATGGTATTACTGGGGACACTAGAGATGCTGCAGCAGCTGAATTAGAGAAACTTAAAAAAGAATTATTGGTATGTACTTGGTCTATTTTATTTGTATCTCTGAGAGAAGCGTTTTTTGAAAGAGTTCAATTTCTGCGCCTGAGTAGTGACAATAACCATTGCAGAGTGTTGCAATATTTTACGTACATCCTGAAAACAAGTATCAGCTTCAGTGACAGAAGAACTTACCCCCTTCATCACTAGGACTGTAATGTGGACACATGTTTCAGATCCCTTGATTTGGAAGAAATAGGCTAAGGCCATTTTTCATAAGTTTTCCTTCTTGCTTTTGTGAAACTTTTTTCTTTTCTTTCGTTACAGATGAAAAATCAGCTATATACAACCAACAAATTATCAGGAAGACCAGAAGTATATAAAAAGAAGAAAGCTGATCTGTCACAAATGGATGATAAAATTGAGGAATTGCAACTAAGATTAAAGAAAAGAAAGTCTCAGTTAGCTTTAAATAGAATGTCTGCAAATCAAAGAAAGAAACCAATACAAAACATAGCTGCTGTGGAACCATATGTTCAACATGTCCCCAGTAAAAAGGTTCCCAAAGAGGATCTGTCCAAAAGTGGTCACAATTTAAAGCAAGATCCAAAATTCCAATCTCTACCTCAAAATTCCAAATCTGTGCCAGAGAAACCGAAAAAAGTAGAAAGCGCTTTGAAGTCAAAAGGCGATGGACCCAAAGAAATGAATAACAATAATGTTCAGGCTAAAATAGACAACCGAATATCGGAATGGAATAAAAAGATATCGAGTGGAACTGTGCCTAGTTCATTTCCAACTTCTCGCCCAGTTTCGTACCGTTTGCCTCAAACTAGTGCTCAGAGTTCAAACGCTCAAAATTTGCCTCCTCGTCCAAGTATTGTGAGTAATATTGCAAATTTAACACCTAAACCATTTGGAAGTAGTGCAGGTGTTGTTAATCGGGTGTCAGGGCCTGTTCAGCAGCAACCAGTTATAAGTATTACTGAGGAGGAACGTCAAGCAGGAAGTGGACAAAGTTCCCCGGCGTCAAGTGATGGTGCACAAACATCTCCTAATAGTACAGCACCATCAACCCAACCAACGGTGAGCATTGCCAAGTCCCAACCTCAGCCTTTACCACCGAGAACAAGAATATCCCAACCGCCAACCATAGCATCATCAGTACCAGTTACCAGACCTACATCACGACCTCCACCTCCTCCTCCCCCAGTTCCATCCAGAACTACATTACCAGAATCAGCACCCATACAACCTCCACCTCCAAGAATCAAAACTCAACTCCTTGTATCTAGTTCACAAGACACACCAAAATCCATTCTAGATAGTGTTGATTCTGCTAAAATTATTTTTGATTCACCAGCTCCTGGTCATCCACAAGCCTCATCTACTCCAAACACAGGAACAACTGATTCAACAATTAATCAACCTTCATCACCAAATGGTAGTCAAAAACCTTCTTACAGATATGCACCAAAGAGTGTCATTGCCAATACGTATATGAGTCGTTTGGGTGGTGCAGCTTTTGCCAAATATCAAAACAATCTTAATGAAATTTATAAACCTAAAGATTCCAAAACAGAAGATTCACCAAACAGTTCATGTTCAACAGATTCTAATAGTAGTGATCAGAAGACGACCTTTACTACACGCCAACCTGTGAGTTCAACCACTGGACCAGTGAAAGCATCTCATGCTCATTTTGGAATGATGGGTTCACCACAGCATACCAATATCACGTCTGATAAAGTGAGCTACAAACTTAACACACCTAAACATATCCGTCGTAGACATTCTGATAGTGAAAATGAGGAGGTGACCAAAATGTTAAACCGAGCCAAAGAAAAAAACAATAGCAATGTTGTTGGACCACCAAAATCTGACAATTCAGCTAATGTGTCCAGTAAGGTTTCTAACAACCAACAAAGTGAAACAAAAATTCAACCAAGCGACAATAAAAATCAGTTAAAGGAAATTAAAAATCATTCAATTGATTTCAAAAATCAAGCAAGTAATAATAAAAATCTGTCAACTGATTTTCAAAATCTACCTACTAAAAATCAACCAACTAAAAATCAACCAACTAAAAATCAACCAAGTGACATTCAAAATCAACCAAATATCATTAACATTCAGCAAAATGAAACAAAAATTCAACAAAATGACAATAATAATCAACAAACTGACAATAAGAATCTACAAAAGGATAGTAAAATTCAACTTAATTTGGAATCTGAAAAGATAAAAGCCCCAGAGAAAGTGAAAGTAGTAAAAAGAGGAAGAAGTAATCTAAAAGGCAACAATCCAAATAAATCTAAAAATAGAGTTAGTTTCGATCCATTAGCCTTGTTATTAGATGCATCACTGGAAGGGGAACTTGAGATGGTGAAAACAACAGCTTCACAGGTTAGGGCACAAACTTTTTTTTTCGGCTTTTAACACAGGCTGTACAACTTGAACTGTCAAAATGTCTCTCTCATGGGACCTATTGCAAATATTTTATTACAAATTTCTGAATTCTATTTTCAAAAATGTACTATCTAATCTTATGTAGAGTATTTGACTTCTGATGTGTAGTGCAAGGGAGGTAATTAGATATCTTTATTTGTAGGTAGCAGACGTGAGTGCCCCCAATGATGAAGGTATTACAGCTTTACACAATGCTATTTGTGCTGGTCATTATGAAATTGTAAAGTTTTTGTTAGAATTTGGTTGTGATGTGAACTCTCCAGATAGTGATGGCTGGTAAGTCTTGGTTGATTTGAACTTTTCAAACATTAGAAGAAGTCTCCTCTTGCTTTTACCTGTCTTTATTAGCCAAATCTGGTTCCGAAAAGTAGTAACTCTCTGGATATCATCTCCTCCATTGTCCTGAATCTTAATTGATTTTTGTGTGCAAATTCCAGGACACCATTACACTGTGCAGCATCTTGTAATAATCTACCAATGGTAAAACTATTAGTGGAACATGGTGCATGTATATTTGCTACTACTATTAGTGATCATGAAACAGCAGCTGAGAAATGTGAAGAAGATGAAGATGGTTATGATGGTTGTTCTGATTATCTTTATAGTAAGTTGTATTGTAACTTTCTAGTACTCAATAACTATTGTGGTACTTTCTGTGATTACAACGACTGTTAGTGGCAGTCTACTTTTTCTGTCCACTCTGTCATTAAAAGAATTGATTATTTAGCTGAAATCCTCATGCCCTTTCGTTTCCAACATAACTTATTATATTGATTTTGTATCATATTGCATTCAGAAATAATTTGGTTATCTCCAATATTCAAAAACCCCATTTCATTTGTAACAATTTCTAACCTAACCTCTTTAAATGCTGTGTCTTTCCCAAGATGTTTCAAATTTATAATTTTTTTGTATTTTAGGTATACAAGAGAAACTGGGTATAATGCACAATGGAGAGGTTTGGGCTGTTTTCGATTATGAAGCAGCTATCACTGATGAATTGAGTTTCGCAATCTGGGATAAAATGATAGTATTAAGGAAAGGAGATGAGAAAGAAAAGGAATGGTGGTGGGCAAGATTAGATGGAAAAGAAGGATATATAGCTAAAAATTTACTTGGGGTATGTATTTTATTATTAACCACGTTGTAGCACTCAATCTGTGTTTACCTGAAAAACTTTCAGGATTCTGTGAATGAGGCAGTGTATTCTCTAAATGGTATTAGCGCCCATATCTGCTTTTCCGAGACAGACGCTGAATGATAACGCTCTTCTTGAGACCTTCTGTCCTGAATGTCAAGATTGAGGTGAATTGTTTAGTTTAAGTCACAGAACAACCTTCTGAATGAAAAATGTCTTAGCTTTGACTAGTACCAGATTCTTTGTGTAGAGGTTGAAAATTCATAATTGGAAAGGTGTGTCCTAACAAAACAAACTTTTCTCGTTATAAAATCTCTTTTTTTTTTATTTTGCAGCTATATCCCAGAGTTCGGCCTAAATCTCCCTAAAGTGTGGATTGATCCAGCAAGTTATTGGTAGTGTTTCTAGTGCAATACAATATTCTAGTGTTGTGACAAGATATATCAGTGCTATTTTATATAACATTCTTCAGACTGTTTATTTCATTCCAACTTCAATATAAACATCTTGAATGTAGAATCTCAAATAATTATTGTTTTGATCACATCCTTATAAGAAAATCTAAAATGATGCAAGCTAAATTTCAATCCAGATCTTTCAGGTTACTTTACAGTTTTAAAAAATCCCATCAGAATGGTCTTATACCTTGACTGCAATGGCTCACTTTCTCGTTTCATGAAATATAGTGAATTTGATTGGATTATATACTAGCAGATACATCCAATTTGAGCCTTTGAAAAAAACACTGTTTAAAATAGTGACACATGAAATCGAAGGTTCTGATTGGCTGTATTTGCTGCCATACAATCCAATCAAATTGCTGATCAAGAATCAGGAAAGTGGGCCATGGTAGTCAAGATATAAGATGAAGCTGTTATACCGTTATCATCGTGAATCTAAAAGAATCAATGCCTGGCTATATCTTAGTTATGGAGCATGTTTCAACCAAAAAAAAAAAAAGTTTTCTCTCTAATAAGAAAATTTACATAAAAAGTTCAATATAGCTTATGCAAAAATAAAAAACATGCAAGAAACTTTAACATATCAGAGTGCTTAGATCGATCTTGTTGTATAAAAAATGTTATTATTTTCTTAACTAGTGCTAATATTTTCAACGAATATTTTTCTTTGTTAGTTGTTGATGATGGTTTAGTTGAGAATGAAGATTGTTAACTTTATTATTGATGAAATATGCATATCATTTATTAGAATGACTTGCTCACAGTAGGTTATCTACCTCAAAAACTTAAGATATTACCTGTAAAAATTTACAGTATTTTTGTAGATCTGTTCAAAATATCTTCTGCATTGAGTTTTGTGCAATTTAAACTATGAAAAAAAGACAGTGAAATTTGCCAAATTATGGGCATTTTCGAAAGGAATTGAATTTTCATTAGATTATTTCAGAAAAATGACACTTATAGGGATTTTAAATGGGTTTTTTATGTATCAGGGACAATGACAATTTTCAATTAAACGTGTGTGGTTCCTGCAATTCCACTACAACTAAGTGTTTGATGATGTCACTTATAAGCAAAATTGTCTTGTATGACATAAGGCCTTTGAGTTTAGTGACATCATCAAACATTTAGTTTTAGTGAGAGAACCACAGACATCTGATTGAAAATTGAAATGGTGCAAATTGATACTATCAGTGTCCCCCATACACATAAAAACCTCTTAACAATCTCTTTATGTGTAAATAATATTATAAATTGTAACCAATTGATTAAGAAAAAAAATAGTTTGAGTATAGAATTGTAAATATATTTATATTAGAGAAGGGCAATGATGCAATGTGATAAATATAAGGCAGAAATATTGTATATATATATATATATTGAAGTCTCACTATGCAGAGTTTTTTGTATGTTTAATAAATTTGTATACTATAGTAATATTCTTCTACAGAACAAAACATTAAATTGTTTATAATCATGTTTGTTGTGTTTAATTTTAAAGCTGAAATACAGCTACCAGTGTTAAGGTGCCCTCACACCATAGCCATTGCTTATATTTGCAAATAAGAACAAAGTGCAACAGTTTCAATTGCAACTCTAATGAATAACTTGAGTTTGCTTGGTAAAGTTTGACAAGTTTTTTGATGTACAGAAGAAACCAATCCAGTAATGAGAAACAATGGAGGTTTATTTACAAATTAGAACAATGAAATATAAATATATGAAATTTAGATTGGTTTATAATCTAATTTAGATTCCAATTTCTTATTATCAGCTACTTTTCTTACAGCTTTCATAAAATCTTCTTCTAGAACATAATCTCTCTCTGATCTTATAGCAAACATTCCTGAAATAAGTTAATTTTAAATGACTAATGTTAAACTGTGGGTCATACACTATACTTCTAAGCAATACATAAGAAGCCTCTGTTTCATATATATTACCTCAAAGGGTCGTGAATTAGTTATGACATGAAACCCTTCAGTACAGTGGCCTTTGATGAGGTAATTTTTGGGCCATAGCCTGTCCTTCAGGTTTTAAAAAATAAATTTATTCTACTTTCACTTCCAAAATTGTGTTCGGTATAAGCTTATTCACCAGATTTCCACATAGGAAAATTTTCTAGGGGAGTCTACCCTGACCCCCATCATGACTAGTGTCCTCGAAAATCTGGGACAGGATGCCCGGTCGGCGGTTGGTCAGATGCACCCTTTAATGAAATCCTTGCTATGCCACTGCTTCAGTAGGCAGACCAACATTTCAGTTACAGAAGACAAATGACCCCATATATTTCACATACATTATGACTATTCAACGTCACGAAAATTCCCAATTTAATAACACAAATGGGATTTACAATATACAGAATCATTGATCGGTAAATTAAGTGACTGGAATTAAGTATGATAACTGAAAGGTTTGATTCTGACCCTGAGATCAGGTAGCTTACTTGCTAACAAGTCAAGTTACCCCTCAACTACTTATCAAATAAGCTACAACCCCATAAGAGAAATACAACTTACCTGCTTCAGTACAAACATTACGTAAATCAGCTCCATTAAAATCTTCTGATAATTTAACTACAGCTTCCCAATCTACAGATAATATTAAATATCATATACAACATATATCAGATATAACAATAAGATACACTAATTTCAGCTTTAACGAATTCTTGAAATACTACCTATTTATTACTATCATCAGTGTTTCTTGATGTTAAATCTAAATTCTCCACCTTGCTTAATGGGGGCGTTCAACAATTTCATAAAAGTTGTTAAATATTTAAAATACAAGGTTTAATCTTTGATGTCTTTATAAAGAAAATTATTGAAGTATTCAAATGTACCACACCTACTGCTGAATTTGCTCTCCTCATGGGTAAAGGGAGGTAATTTGACTAAAAAAAAAAAGGCTGAAAATGTACCTATTTCTCCATGTTTGGCAATTGGTGAGGCATGAATCTTTAAAATTTCCATCCTAGCTTGTTCATTGGGCAACTGGATTTCTGAAAAGGGTTAAAGGATTAAGTTAATGCATAACAAATGCCAAAATGGAAACCAAAAATTGCAGATATTCTTTCTACCCTCAGCTCTCATAATCCATGTATCATAAGTGTATGTCTTCAGTCTGATTTTATAGAAAGGGATGACAGAAAGAATGGGTGGATGAATGAAAGATAGAGAGAAGATAAGACAGATAAATTAGAACAGTATAAAAGAGGGATGAAATAGAAAAAGAGGGATGAAATAGAAAAAGATAAGATGACAGTAAGATAAAGATTAAAAAGATAAAATCAGACTTGGACTCCACCTCATATTATATTTTACATCATTGGGTAGGTGAAAGAAAATTCAGCCTGAAAACAGACCATAAAATTAATATCCATTCATGAAATTCCAGTTAATACCCTGCTACCTGCTAATCAAACTAGAACATATGGTATTTGTTAAGACATTTTTTAATAGAAATAAATGATATTAGATGATTGTTGCTGGCAAATACAGCCAAATCAAAGCTTTATACTGTACAAACCTAAAACCAATTTTGTTGGACATTTACAAACAAGGTAAAGATATTGAAAATGAAACAAAACATACCAATTTTTCTATCAAGACGACCAGGTCGTAATAAAGCAGGATCTAAAGTATCAGGTCTATTGGTAGCCATTATCATTTTAACTTGTCCTAATGCATCAAAACCATCCATCTGATTCAATAACTAAATAAACAACACAGTATAAATAATAACCATATTAGAAACAATACAGTATAAATTATAACCATATTATAAACAACACAGTATAAATCATAACTGGTATTAGAAACAATGCAGCGTAAATTATAACCATATTATAAACACCACAGTATAAATCATAACCATATTATAAACAACACAGTATAAATTATAACCATATTGTAAACACCACAGTATAAATCACAGTATAAATTATAACCATATTATAAACAACACAGTATAAAATCAACCTTATTTTAAACAACACAGTATAAATTAAAACCATATTATAAACAACACAGTATAAATTATAACCATATTATAAACAACACAGTGTAAATTATAACCATATTATAAACAATACAGTATAAATTATAACCATATTATAAACAACACAGTATAAAATTAAACCATATTATAAACAACACAGTATAAAATTAAACCATATTATAAACAACACAGTGTAAATTATAACCATATTATAAACAACACAGTATAAATTATAACCATATTATAAACAATACAGTATAAATTATAACCATATTGTAAACAACTCAGTATAAATCAAAACCATATAAACACCACAGTATAAATCATAACCATATTATAAACAACACAGTGAAAATTATAACCATATTATAAACAACACAGTCCTGTTCAGAAGGTTTCCTTATGCTGCTCATATGATTTATCGAAAAATTTAACACAATCAAGTTTTTGCCAATTAACTCTTATTCAAGGACATTTTTAGGGTTGAAGTTGAAAAACACCTACCTCCATCAAAGTTCTTTGGATTTCTCTGTCAGCTGAAGTACCTTCAGAGAATCTTCGACCTCCAATAGCATCAATTTCATCCATAAATATAATACAGGGAGCATGATCTCTAGCGAAAGCAAACATTTCTCTAATCAACCTAGCACTTTCACCAATATATTTATCAACTATAGCACTTGATACAACCTTAAACACAATTACAAAATATTATAATGACAACAAGATAAATATTGATTAAAAATTCACATACACTGCCCATATTTTTCTGAAGGATTAAAAGAATTCAAACAGGGTTTTCTAGCATCTTTCTGTTCAACATTTTCAAAAACTTAACCAGATTATGACTTCAATATAACAAACACCAACAGTATTTGATAGAGTTTTCTGTTTTGCTTCCCCTCGTGAATGGATTAAATTGCCCCTATCCATAGAACAAAGTTGCTAAATTTTCATTTACTATTTTAATACGGCTTTATACGAGTAGATTTACTGAATGTACCAGTACCATACAAAATGGATTATTATTATTATTATATGATGGTGATGTACAAAGTTTCATTTTTGGACAAAAAGTGAAAATTTATAACCCTCAGCTCTCATAATCCATGTATCATTAGTGTCTGTCTTCAGTCTGATTTTATAGAAAGGGATGACAGAAAGAATGGGTGGATGAATGAAAGATAGAGAGAAGATAGGACAGATAAATTAGAACAGAATAAAAGAGGGATGAAATAGAAAAAGATAAGATGACAGTAAGATAAAGATTAAAAAGATAAAATCAGACTTGGACTCTACCTCATGTTATATTTTACATCATTGGGTTTGATTTTCACCTTGATCCTAGTTTCATACATATTCAATTAATTAGGTTTTTTAATGAGTTGCTAATGTGATTTAGTTTTGAATGGAAATTTCTTCATCAGCATTTCCTTGAACTCAAAGAATTTATCACATTACATTTAAAAATATACAAAAGAATATATTAGAAGCACAATGCTTTCAGTGTCACAAGAGACATAGTATGTGTTCACTTCTAGAACACCAGAGAATAGTCTAAAGAATAGAACATAACCAAAATGGTAGTTTACGCAGTGGTTTGATTTGGGAATAGAATATTCAAACTTTATCTTGAAAAATACATGTAAATGACCCTCAAACTCTTAATGGTTTCTTAATTAATTAAGAAAACTCACCTTTAAGAAGTTACAATCTAGTTGACTAGCAACAGCTCTAGCTAACAATGTTTTACCAGTACCAGGAGGTCCATATAATAAACATCCTTTAGGTGGTGTGATACCAACACGTTGAAATAATTCAGGATTCAACAATGGCAGTTCAATAACCTGTAATGATAGATTTTTAAAAATTTTATACCCTTCGAGCTTTTGAAACATAAATAATAAGTGTAAAGCCCATCCAAAAAGCTTGTATAGACTGGAGTTTTAACAATCCAATGTTTGGATGAGCAAATTACTTATTTATTCTTTTGCATAGTCTGCAACTTGCACCTTGCTCCGTTGATTTTAAACGTTTGAACAGGTTGTCAAAGATTAGCAACATATAATGAAACATGGCTATGACAATAAAATATAACCTCTCTCAGTAACACAGTCAATGGATAAATTAATAATACAATCTGGTACAATGGGGTCATCTTCTACTTCACAAATAGTCTGATGCCTCCTGGAAAACATTGATGTAAAATAATCATAGCTTACCTCTCTGAGTTCTCTAATCTGTTCAGATAAACCACCAATCTGATTGAAACTAACACTACCTGGATCTTCAGCTGACATATTATAAACTAATGGATCAACTTCCCGTGGTAAATGCCTACAAATTAAACAATCAGTTTTAAAACCATTACCCTATCTAGAAAATGGATTTATTACTGTCACAGTAAGTCATCACAATATTTTAGATTATGATATGATATACAAAATATTGCAAAATCCTCTACATGGCCAACTATAATGCATTATAATTCCTCTGGATTACATCAGCTTTGAACCAATCATCAGCCAAAAACCAATAACTTTTTTTTCTACCCTCAGCTCTCATAATCCATGTATCATTAGTGTCTGTCTTCAGTCTGATTTTATAGAAAGGGATGACAGAAAAAATGGGTGGATGAATGAAAGATAGAGAGAAGATAGGACAGATAAATTAGAACAGTATAAAAGAGGGATGAAATAGAAAAAGATAAGATGACAGTAAGATAAAGATTAAAAAGATAAAATCAGACTTGGACTCTACCTCATGTTATATTTTACATCATTGGGTAGTTTAAATCATTAATGTTGTCAAGAGGCTTGAACCCCAGCTAAACAAAAGCTTGAAAACTTACATTTTTCCTCTGTCAACTGTTTGAGAACTTCACCAACAATCTGCGAAAAAAAAATGTCAAATTTAAACATCATGTCATACAGAAATGAAAATAACTGGCAAAATTGAAATCAGCAACAACATGTCAGAAGTTAGACAGTTATTCTACTCTAGAAATGATCTTGATCAATTAAAATAACAACTGAAATTTATTTTCCCCAAATAATAAGCCAACTCACCTGTCCAACACTTTGAAGTGCTTTCAAATCATTTTCAGATTTATCATATTGTTTGGTCAGGTCTTTCAGGGTCTCTCTCACTGAAATAATAATTGATACATAAAATATTTCATTATGATTAAAAGATATTACATGCCTATCACTAGAATAACTTTTAGGCAAAGCAACTAAAGTCAAGGCGAAGATGCCATACCACAAAGAGGCAAAGAAACAGTGTGTAGGCTTCTGCCAACTAGGAAATAAGCACAGATGTCATATCATAAAAAACCAAAACACAATTTGGGAGACATAATCAGGAAAGCATCTGCGATGATTTTTCACTTTTTATCATGTCATTGAGTAAGTTGTATTCTTTCTTCTAAAATGCCAATCAATGAGTTTCAAAATCCAATGGAATATTTCCCAGTCCACTTACTCTCTTTCAACCTGGCTTCAAGTTCCTTATGTTCTAATAATTTCTTGCGATAATCGGCGAGAGCCTTCTCCCGTACACTGTCTGTAGCTACGGTCGTCATATTTTGTTGAATAGGAATAAATTTGAACCATATAATGCACGATTTTCTTGTTTTGTGACTTGCAAATTTCTAAAATTACCAAATTTGATCTTCACGATAAAAAGATTCAAATAAAAGAGAGATTACTCAAATAGTACTTTTACTTCAGACAACAACTATTTTATTATTTCAATGTGCAACACGACACAAATACTTCACTTACCATAGACAAAATTCGTCCGAAAGCCACAGAAAAGGCACCTCTCGATGTTCCATTATAATCTACTGGTCTTGCGTTAAAAAAAAACGATCATAACTCCCTTACTGAAAGTCTGGCGAGTGGTGGTCTAATCAAGAACACCAAGACTTTTATGTTAATAGACTCAATAGATAATCTCATTATATAAGTTTAAACATATAACACCATAAATCAAAAACTTAGTAGACAAAATGATGACATTTTTACAAAGATTAGTACCCCTAAGCAACACAAAAAATATTTGTTTTGTTGGTAAGATTTTAATACCAATTGTTATCACTTAAACACCAATATAATTTTGAAGTGCAATAAATGGCCAGTGGGTCATGATAATTAAAAATAAAATAATTAAGCTGACAATAATCAATACTGTTTTGACACCTGGCTATTGTTTGTCTATTTTTTGGTTAATTAATGAGGGTTCACTTACTTCCTTATTAATAACATTTGGAGGTTATTTTTAAGCAGTTCCAGTCTATTTTTCTTTTCACTATGAAATACATTGTGTTTAAGAACATTAATATACTGAATAACTTTCACCAGCAATATTTATTATGTGTCCCCTTTCAAGGACATGGCCATTTCTAAAAGTAAGATCAAGGCTGTTATTTTAAAATATTCATACCCAGACCCATTCAGTACATCATGATTAACAGAAGCCTAATATTTAGAGAACATTGTAACTTTCTGGTTATAACTACAGAAAGCTGTACAGTTTTAATGAATTCTATGAGAATCCTGTTTCTAATTTTAGAAGCAGATTGCTGAAATTGCGCTTTATCAGCTGGTTAAGTAAAAAATTTATCAGATTGTAGTGAAAGGACTATTGCAAGTGTATCAAAAACAGGGATAATAGAGGAACTGTACAAAGTTTAAAGATCAAGAGTTTTTAACTGTTTATTATTTGTATTATAAATCCAAATATAAACAGCTAGAGGTCATATTAATAATAATGATAATAATAATACAAGTATGAGTATATAACAATATGATTATATTACAACATGAGAACTTACATTAATAATATTATATATGAAATGAATGAAAAGAAACTTGATAGGAAAAACAAAAGTGGAAAAACAACCACACCAATTCTTAGCCATGTTCAGAAAATCTTTGAATTCGAAAATGAGCGAAAAGAATAATTTATTAAAGAAATTCTATAACCAAGAAAGTAGGCAAGGATGGCATAGGAAACTACTGGAAATAACACACAAGAAAGTAGTTCACAAACAATCACATTCAAATCTATTATCTAAACCTTTTAATGTGATTAAGTCGAGGTAGTGATTCAAAATGGTTGTGAACTATGTTCGTGTGTGTTATCTCCCTATAGGAACCATACATAGTTTTGTATGACAAGAATAGCTGATTTCACAGTAAATATACAAATATATGAAAAGCATCTGTAAACAAAGCCTTTTATTTTTTTAATAAAAATCCCAATTCCAAGTATTAAAAGATATAGCACAGTATATGACAATGTTAGAGTGATATAAGAAGAAAATTCCGATATATGCACAGTTAGAAGTCAATTGTTTGTTGTATCAGGGTTCAATTGAGATTGAAAAATTTGAACAGCAATTATCCAGTAGTAAATCTCAAAAAGATCTTGCCATAGAGTTGCCATATATATATCTAGATTTGGTTAAAAATTCTCACGAAAAATATAAAATTTGAATTAATTTGCAGATTGTTCGTAATAAATTTCCAATCCAAGGAAATATTGGGTCGCAAAAAGGGTCATTTTGAATTGCCAACTGCAATGAATTATGCTTAAATTGAACCCTGGCACACATTACTTGACAATGAAATGTGATGATATTGCACAAAAATGAAAATATGGCAAGGAACAGATATGAACAAGTTACATTGGAATTAGGTATAAGAATTTGGAATAAAACTAAATTATTTACATCTAAATGATCATAAATATCTAAATAATAATTTTGTAAATAACAAGACTAAAACTACTGAAAAATAAATACAATAAACAGTTTAATATTATTGAACTTTACAGTCTTTAGGATCTGTGCTTTCGGGGTTTTCTGTGGCTTTTGCAACAGGTTTTCTCAAGTTTTTCATTTCTGGTGATTTTTTGAGGCTTAGTGATCGTTGAGTGGCTCGTTTTAGCTTGTCATCTGCTGGTCTTGTTTTTTGAGGACTGTTTGTTATTGTTGATAAAGCACTAGGGTCAGATATCTGAAACAATGGAGTAAGGTATTATAATCATGATCACAATTTCACAATTAGGACAGATTAATGTTTTCCATGGAATTCTGTTTGACCTTTCATGGATGCAGCACTTGACAGTTAGGAATTAGTGGGCCTTTTTAAGAAAATTTGGTATATTCATTATGATTTTGGTTTGTCATTTAATGTAATGGCTTTGCTCCATTTGTTTTCTCCTTGAATATGTAATGTATAATTGGGCACATATGACCTGCACAATGAGGATCTTTATTCTTCAAAATGATTAATAAGTCAAATTCTTACTTTATTATCAGTTTTATGAGCACTAGACCGGGTAAATGTTTGTGGTTTAGGTAATGATGAACCAGCTGATGGTGGTTTTAATCTAGAACCAGGAGGCTGTATTCTTCTGGTAGCTATCTTCCTAACTGGTTCATTGCTTTCTGCTGAAATATATTCCATTGAGGTTAAAAACAGTTGTCAATTTTTTACCTATGAGTGGTGACTAGGAGCTTAATTACTTGAGGAACGATCTATAGGATCTATAAGGCTACACAGAAAATCCATACCTGGTTTCATTTCATCACTGGGTCGAGAACGTTTAGCAGGTGCTGAATTATCAGTAGATTCACTTCGAATTCTTTTACCAGTTACATCTTCTTTTGTTTCAGTGTCATTTAACCTCGACTTGAGAGATGTCTTGCATTCTGGAGCACCTTCTTCAGCTTCCATAGACTTTCTCTTCCCTAAACTGTCTCTTTCTGCTCTGGCAGAGGATCGTGTTGTACGTAACTTTGAACCACTGTTGGAAGTTGTTGATGGTAATTTACTAGAGGAAGGGGCTTTCAATTTAGATTGTCCTGACAATGGAAGGCGGGTAATCTCTTTAGAGGCACTGGAACCAGTTTCAGTATCTTGAGATTTCTCTGAGGATATTGGCGGTTGTAATTTGGAAGCAAGAGATTTTGGTGCTAATTTAGAGTTACTTTGAGGAGTGGTCAGTTTTGACTTTGAAGATGACACAGGTTTTGGAGACACTGTTTCTTTCACTGGAGTTGAATCTGTTATTTCTTCTTTAGATTTTCCACTTTCTGCTGGATTTTCACCTTCTGTTTTGCTGTCTGAAGATTTACTGGTTTTAGTTGGGTCCAATCCCTTAGATTTCATTAATTGGAAAGCTGCAATTAAAAGGATTGATGATTTTAATACAAACATTTTTCCAATAAGCAATGTGTAGTTTGGGATTAAAAATGGATGTCTGTGGCTAAAAATTCTAAAACATAATGGAGAAAGTTTTGTGTTTTTAAGTATGTTTTAGGCTGTGGTTATTCACACCGTTGCTAAGATACAAGTATTAAACATATTGATATCCCTAATTTACCCTAACTAAGTCACTTAATAGCATTGTTGGCTTCAAACTTAAAGAAAATCAAAACTAGCACGCCCACTGGCTGCTAACAAGGGTACAGATAAGATGGAAGACGTGCTGTGAGGGGCAAAATAAAACATTTTCTTACTTAGTCTGGATTTTTGAGCTTCCAGTTTCTCTTTTGATTTTTCAAGATCAGACTTCTCTTTCGATAATTCTTTAAAATTAGCTAAATATCTGTCAGCTTCTTTACTTTTCTTATCAAGTTGTTCTTGTAACATTTTGATTTTATCATCACCCTGAAAAGTAAATGAACAGTGCTAGTGCAAAAGTCAGTGATAGAGCTTGTCTAATGATCCCCTTCAAAAGTCACATGGCTTTACTCTTGGTTTACTGTACAGACTATAAGCTCCTTGACCATTATTTATTTTATTTTAGACAAATTAGTTAGAGAGGAATATGTGATAGTGATTCAAAAATCAAGAAAATATAGCCATCTAAATATCTGCTCCACTAGCTCACGAAATTAAGATTCAGCTTTCAGCGTCCCTTTTCAAATTCAAATCTGACTCATCATTAGGTACTTACATCTGAAGAAGTTGTATTTTGACCGGATTTTAGATCCTCTAGCTGTTTACGAATTTTTATGACATTAAATTTTTCAGCTGTTAGCTGTGTTTTCAATGATGATATTTCATTACTGTCTTTTTTGGATTCCTGAAATAATTTATTGTCAGACGCCAATTGGATATTTTATATTTGCCCTTATCACTCAAATTATGATCCGAAGACATTAAAGAAGTTTAACCAATCAAAATGCTTCAAAGTTCATCCTGCTCTAAAACTTATAGATGATAGTTGGTAGTAACTTCAAGAAATTCATTTGAAGATTTTCTTTCCCAAATATATACACGGAGCTTACATTATTACTTCTTCCAGGCAAGATTTCTATGACTTCTTTTTGGAGAGGCACATTAATGGTGCAATTAACAAATACAACTTCAAATTACCTTTGAATTATCATTTGATGAACTAGAGTGTTTCATCTGAGACAGTAACTTCTTTCCTTCTTCTATTTGATTCTTTAACTTCTTTATTTCTTCTTCATAAGTTTTCATCTTGTCTTCAATCTAACAATTAATAACACAAAATATATTAAATCATGCTTGGTTACAATGGATTCTTTTTAAGGTAGGTCCTAAATTCAGTAAATTCCAAATGTAGAATGTTTACATTGAGTCTCTCCCACCAATCAAAATCTCATTTACAAAAAAACTGCTTTGGACAATTGACATTCTTTTTTGGATTCCACCATCAGTGTTCTTTCTGTTTGAGGTAAGAAAACAAAAGAAATAAAAGTTGAAAATCCTCTTTAGGAGGTCTATAATCTGGTAGTGTAAATAGCGGTTGATTTGACTTTATCTAGACTATTTCTTATAGGTATCCAAATTGACAGAGTAATATTAGTCATTGACTTGATAGCAACACCCAACCAATTAATAGGTAAAGCTTAACTCCCAAGACTTATTATGAAATTCATACCTGTAATTTTTCTTTATTAAGACTATCTAATTGTGTTTGATGAGTTGTTCTCAATTGATCAATTTCACTTTCAGAATTGGTCCAATTCTCCATTAATTTATCTCTTTCATTCTCTGTTTCTTCTAACTTGTTCTATAATAAAACAAATAATATAACTTTGTGACAAATACAAACATCTTTGATCAAATTAAATTCTATGGTCTATAAAGTGTGCAATGAGGTACATTTTGACAAGTCAATTACATAAACCTATTGGTTATTCTTAATTTAACCTATCAAAGTGTAGGTATCATAATGAGCACAGTCTGAAACACATCTAGCCTTTTTCAAAGCTCACTCCGTCTGCTCTGGTTAATCCAAACTTGTATACTTACTTTCAACTCTGTTACTGAAGAGATATCGTTCTTATATTTATCAAGTTGCTTTTGTAGATCATCTAATTCCATTCTCACAGAACATAATTCACCTTCAGAGACAACTTTAGCCTTTTCTAATACAGCCTTCTGATCTTCTAATGACAAAAACTGGCTCAAGAGTTCGTTCTTTTCCTTTTCTTGAACGTCACATTTGGTTTGTAAGCTGTTCTTCTCCTTGGTTAGAATTTCAATCTCTTTTCTACAAGTTTTCAATTCATCAATTGCTACGGATCTTGCAGTTTCAAGTTCACCAATGTTTTTCTCTAGTTCCTCTAATTTAGACTGCAGCTCTTTATTTTGTGTTGATAATTGTGATTCTTTTTGATTAGTATTCTTCACTTTTTCTCTTAATTCAAAGATATCAGCATTTAATTTGACAACACTTGTATTCAATCTACTGGACTTTTCTTCCATTTTAGTACAAGTTTCTTCATACTTCTTTTCCAAGTCTGCTTTAATCTGTTCTAATTTCTGATTTTCATCTAACAGTGACTTAACCTTCCTGTTGATTTCTTCCACATCAATTTTCAATGTTAGGTTTTCTGATTGAAGAGTTGATTTGTCAGATTCAAGTGAAGTAATTTCCATCTCCATGGCTTCCATTGCATCCTTGAAATTTTCTGTGGCTGATTCTGCATCCTTCTTCTCTTTAGTGAGTTGTTCAATCTGCTCATCAAGGGAGGTAATCACTGAGTCATTTTCTTTATTTTCTTCTTCCAGTGAACTTAATTTGGCTTTTAAATTAAGTATGATTGTTTCTGATTCTTGGTATTTTTGTCTGTCTGTTTTAGATTGTTCATCTGTTTTTTTCACAAGTTCTTGCAATTTGACCAAAGCACTTTTAACATCACCACACTGTTCTTGGACTATCTCTAGATTTTTTTCTGATACAGACTTCTGTTCCTTCAGAACCTCAATCTTCTTCTCAAGACTTTCTTTTTCAGAATGAAATTCTTTCAAAATTGACTCTAGATTCTCAATTTCTCCTTTCTGAGCTGCCACTTCTCGGTCCTTTTCTACCAAATCTTTTTCCATTTCTTTCAGTTTGGACTGAATTTCATCAGCATTTAAAGTTAGGCTTCCCATTTTTTCTTCACTTTCTTCTAGGCTAGTTCTTAAAGTTTCAACCTCTTTCTCTTTCTCAGTGAGATCTTTTTCTAGTTTCTGTTTTTGGCAGTTGGTTATTTTGACAACTTCATCTAGCTCCATTTTATCAGCAGACAACAATTCAGCTTCTGTACTTCTGTTTCTGCAATCTTCCTCCATTTCAGAGTATTTAGAGAGTAAAGCATGATGTTCGTTAGATAATTCTTCAAACTTCTTCTGAACAGTAAGTTTTTCTTCGATAATTTCATCTAATTTTTCTTGTTGTTTATCAACCACACTAGATATTTCTTGTTTTTCAACACTCAAAGCAGACATTTCATTTTCCAACTCTGTATATTGTGTCTTCAGCTTGGCGATCTGTTCTGCTTCATTCTCTAGTCTTTTGCTTAAATCGGTCAATTTTGAATTGAGTTCCTCATTTTCTAATTGCAAGGAACACTTGTCATTTTCTAATGTTTCAGTGGAGTTGTTAAGTTGAATTTTCAATTCTTCAACCAGGGTGTTAGCAGACTCCAATTGCTTTAGCACTTCTTCATTTTCAGTTTTCAGAGTGTTAAACGTCTCTTCAAGATTTTGCTTCTCCTGAGTGATCTGTTCCTTTTCTTCAATGATGTGTTGTGAACTAACTTGTGAAAACATCAAGTCATCCAAAGCAGTAGATATTTGAGCTTCCAATTCCTTCTTTCCACTTTCAACATCTTTGAGATCATTTTGAAGAGTTTGGATCTGTTCCAGTAGTCTTTCCCTTTCTTCAGTCATCTCAGTACATTTGCTTTGAACATGGTCTATGGTATCATCTCTGTCATTAAGATCCTTCTCTAAATGAGACACCTCATCTGCCTTTTTCTGAAGAAGACCTTGATTTAACTCTAGATCTTTTTGTAGGTTAGAAATCCGATCATGATGGCAATGAATGGTCTGCTGCAATTCATCGACCATCTTCTCCTTTTCAATCAGGAGTCTTGAAGTAGACTCAACAGAATCTTCAGTTTGATTTAAGAGTTCTTCGATTCTTTGTTCAAGTCTTGTGATGGTTGATTTCAAGTCTTCGTTTTCTCTAGATTTTGACGTCACATTGTCTTTTTCAGAATTCAAATCTGATTGAATTAAGGTTCTACTTTCTTCAGAGTTCTTCAATTCCTCTCTCAAAGTTTCAACTTCAGACTTCGATGCATCCAGCAATGATTGTGTTTCTGTCAATTTTGTTCCAATAATTTTTATTTCTGAATTTAAGTTGCTGCTGATCTCTTCTTTTTCTGTCAGCAGATTTTGAAGATTGGTTATTTGGTCCTGGAGTGCAATCTTCTCCCCTTCAAGTTCTTGTTGTAGTTGTTTCATGGTCAAAATTTCACTCCTCAATGAATCTGAGTCTTGATCAACTGTTGATGCCTTGAAAGAAACAGCTTTTAACTCTTGTTCTTGTTCATCAGATTTCTGCAGCAAGTTTTCATTCTGTGTTCTCAAATCATTGATTTCTTCCTCTAGAATTTCAATCTTGCTTTCACAAGTCTTCTTTTCACATTCCAAGTTACGGATATTTTGATCCATCTCAACTATTTGTGATTTAAGCGCTCCAACTTGATCTGCAGACGTCACTGTAGTCACCTCCTGATCTTGAGATTTCTGACAAAGTTCTTCCTGTAAATTTTTACAATCTTCTTTGAGTCTTTCTTGCATATTTTCTGATGCTTGGAGTTTAATTTGAAGATCTTTGATTTGGGCAACAGCTTCTAAAAGTTGTTCATTGGCATCATTAAGAGACTGTTGTACTGTATTCTTGGACTCTTCTGTGGCAGCTAATGAAGCTTCCACTTCAGCTAATTTTTCTTCCACCATATCCTTCTCTGCTGACAGGGTCTTCATTTCAGAATTTGCTGCATTCATTCCTAAAACAAGACTTTCCTTCTGTGTTTCAATATCTTCTATCCTTATAGCAAGTTCTTCTTTACTTGCCTTCAATAGTGTGGCTTGATCTGCTACTTCTGTTAGCTCATGTTGCTTGGTTTGAAGGCTAAAATCTTGAGCTGAAAAGGTTTTTTGAAGATCTGATAAGGTTGTCTGAGAAAGATTAAGCTTTTCAGTTAACATTTCAATTTCACCCCTTTGTTCTTCAGTCTTGCAATCTAAGACATCAATTTTTTCCTGGTACTCTGATTCTGATTTCAATTTGGCTGCAGTAACATCTTTAAATTCATTTTGAAGATCATCTATTTTGGAACTGAATTCCTCAACTTTGGACCTAGCTGCATTCAACTCTTTTTCCTTTTGATTATTTTCTTCAAGAGTGATATTTATCTTTGTTTCAAATTCTTGATGAGTGATAGCCATTTTAGCTTCCTGTTGCTCTAATTCTAATTTCTGGTTTTTAATGGTTTCTTCTAAAGTAACATTGACTTCCTTCATGGATGAAAATTCCTTTTCCAATAACTCTAATCTTTCAGCACTTTGACTGGAGATTAACTTCCATTCTTCTTCCTTCTCTTTTAGAGAGTTCGTCAAAACCAAGATATCTTCCTCTTTCTGACGTCGTTCAGTCCTTAATTTGGTAATTTCATTATTCAAACTGGTGAGTTTATCGCCTATATCCATATCATTACTAGATATCTTTTCCGTCATTTCTTTTTCCAAGATGGCATACCTTTCATCAGCTTCAGCTAGTTGTTTCTGTAAGGCATCTATTTTGGATGTCAAGTTGTTTTTCATTGCCTCTATTTTATTTTCATCTTCTTCAGATTTATGTTTATGATATTGTACCAGTTCAGTTTCATCATGAAGTTTCCTTTCTAAGTCTGCCAATAATTCCTGCTTTTCTGCCAGTTTCTGCTGAAGACCATCAATGGTACTATCAAGTTTAGTTATTGTATCTCTCAACTCCATTTTGACTCGTTCAGATTCGGCACACACTTTACTTTGTTGCTCATCAGTTTCAGCCATTTTGTTTTCCATTTTTGAAACAATTGCCTTTTGGTTCTCCAGTTGTTGGTGTAACTCCACTTCTGTCTGCTCTGAAGCCTTCAGTTTTGAATTTAACTGTAATTTTTCATTTGTCCAGTCTTCTGACAGTTTTCTGCATTCTCCATCTTTTTCAATCAGCTTTGTGTTTAAGTCTTTAATCTCAACATTCAAACTTTTTATTTCTTCACTCTTTTCTGTTTGTTTTTCATTCATTCTTGTCATTTCTTCTTTGAGTCTATCCATATCTCTGTTGACTTCATGAAGATTTTCAGACAATGAATTTTGGTTTGAGACATTGGCAGCTTCTATTTCTTCAATTTGGGATTTCAGATCTTCAACTTTATCTTGAGATATTCGTAGATGAGTTTGTAAATCTTCAATTTGCTTATTTTGATCATTCAGAGTTTCATCTAGTCCTTTCAGTTTGGTATTTCTTACTTCAGAATCATTTTCTGACTCTGATTTGTGAGCAAATAAGTTGTCCCTCTCTGAAGAAACTTGTTCCAGTTTGAGTCCAAGCTCTCTGACAAATGCATTAGCTTCATCAAGCTTCTCTTGTTTGGCATCAAGGCTGTTTCTTTCATCTGCATGTTCAGCTAAAAGATTCTCCAGCTTATTGGTCAAAGTTAAGATCTCTTCAGATTTGGCTTCAAGGTTTTCTTCTGCTGTTTGCAGCTTGCTACATATTTCCTTCTGTTCCATCAGGAGTTGGTGTTTCTGATCCTCCAAAGCAGCCATTTTCTGTTGCCAACCTTCTTTCAAGTTTGATGTTTTATCTGACCTTTCTGATGAGTCACATTTCAACTGGTCATTTTCAGCTTGCAAGTCAATATTCTTCTGCCCTAGTTGATCTCTTTCACAGGTTAAGTCTTTCAAGGTGGTTGCCATGGTTTCTGCCTCAGATTTCAAATTATCATATGTAAATTGGATGTTTTTCAGTTGAACTGTCAAATCTTCAATTTTCAGATTCTTCTCTTCTATTTCCATCTGCATGATTTCCAGTCTTGATTTGACACCATTAGCCTCATTCATGATCTCACCACACTCTTCTACTTTCAGTTTCTGGTATTCTTGAAGTCTGTTTTCAAGTTGACTGGAAGATTCTTTAAAGCTCATTAATTGTTTTTCTTTGTCTTCAAGTTCTAATCTTCTCTCTTCTAAAAGTCCTTGTAGATGGTCACACTTTGATGAGAGTTCTTTGTTTTCATTCTGTTTTTCTGCCATGGCAACTTTACTTTGCTGCAGCCATTTTTGAAGTTCAGTATTGTGCTCTTTATGACCTTGTAACTCTGATAATTTTCTTTCAAATATTTCTTGTTTGTATGTTACTTGGACATGCATATTTTCAAGTTCTTTGGAAGAATTCCTGCTCTCACCTTCCTTTTCCTGATGCAGTAGTCGAAGTTTTTCTTCCAGCTTTGCTAAGGACATGGACTGAGTAGCTAATTCATCTGCCTGTTTTTCAGTTTTGGTGGTAACTTCATCTAAACATTCTTCAAGATACAGACATTTGTTTTTGAAGTTGGTCAGTTGTTCATCTTTATTTTCAATCACTTGTTTTAATTCTGTGATACATTTTTCTAAGTCAGCTACTTGTTTGGTGTATTTATCAATGGAAGAAGCTTGGTTGCCAGCTTCACTGCTTTTATCATCGAGTTGTTCTTTCAATCTGGCACATTCTTTTTCCAGTGCTTGGAATGAGATGATTTTCTCTTCCATTCTAGTTCTTTCTTCTTTTAGGCATCTCTCCAAATCTCTGGAACTATTTTGTAGTTGTTCATGCTCCTGCAACATTTTTTGGTTTTCATTCTTTTGGTTTTCTAACAATTGTCCAAGATGGTGACACTCCTTGGATAAAGCTGTATATTTTTCGTTATCAGCCATTAGCTGGTTCTTCAAGTCTGAATCACATGAGGACATTCTCTCAAAGTTTAATTTCAAGCGTGACAACTCTTCTTCAATTAAGGACTTGGTCTCTTCAGTTTTGGTCAGCTTGTTGACAACATCTGCAAGCTCTTTTCGTGAACTCTCCATTTGTGTGCCTTTTTCATCCAATTTGGTTTTCATCTGAGAGATATTTTGATTGGCTTGTTCTAATGATTGATTTAAGTCTTCTAGGGTCTCTTCTTTATCTTCTAGATCCATTTGTAACATATCCAACTTGGCAGCCATTTTCTGGTTTGTAGACTTCAATTCATTCAATTTGGTTAGAACTTCTTCTTTTTCGCTTTCTTTCTGAGCAACCACTTCTTTACCTTTCCTAACTTGTTCAGTCAGTTCTGCAACTTGTTGTTTCAAATCATCTACCTGTGAAGCCAAACTGGATTGATTTGAACTAGAGTCTTGTTTCAAACTGCTTAATTCATTCTGTAAGCTTAACAGTAAATCTTCTTTTTGATGTAAAACTGAATGAGCTTGTTCTAACTTCTGTTTAAAATCTTGACATTTCTCTGAAGTTTCTTTCAAGTCTTGCTGCATATTGTCATTAGCCTTTCCCATATTTTCACTGGTACCTTGTAGGTCTGCTTCCTTTTGGTTCAGAACCTTCTTTAAATTCTGTAATTCTAATTTCACGGATTCCAAATGTTCTAAATCTTTAGCATGGCCATTCTGTTCTTCTGCTAGTAAATTTTTCGTGTCAGCCAGCTTTCCTTGTAACTGAGACAATTCTTTTTCATAATTCTCCAGTGTTGTTTGAAGTTGACTAGATTCCTCTGTGTGTCTGGTGCCTAGATTCTTCAAATCAGAACTATGATTGGTTAAGACTTCATATTTGGAAGTGAGTGTCTGTAATTCATCTTGTGTGTCTGCTAATTTCTTACTTAATTCATTGATGGTGTTAGATAATTCTGTTTTTTCACCTAGTAAGTTGGTGACTGAATCTTCCTTATGGGCTTGAGTATCTGAAATCAAATTATTAAGGGAATTTAGGATTGTTATGCACATAATCAAATAATCTGATCTTAAAATATATAACCTTAACCCTTCACTCATAATCTGTAGGCATTTTTAACAAAACAAACTTGCAATCCAACCAATCAAATGCTCTGTTGAGTAAAAGTTTCACCACATAACAAGGCATTATTGGAAGATATCACATTTCCAAACTTGTCAATAATCATGTTCATGTGCATACATAAAAAGAGTAAATACCTTTCAGTTGTTGATCTTTATGTGTTAGTTGTTCAGTATATAATTGTAATTTCTTGGTTGTACTATCTAATTGTTCACTGGTATAACTTAACTCTTTTTCTAACTTCTCTTTATCACTTTCCAATTCACTATACAAGAAGAAACAATATGTAAGCTTAATACAAAATTCAATTGTACAAAGTAATGTTAAGAAAGGACATCATTATTCAAATGAAAAATGTAAAAACGCAACATAAATGGTTTTACAATTAGCTGCTTGAGAATGGGAATGGGTATGGATAATCCAAGAATCAGAAGGATCAGAAGTTATTAGTGTGTTGTTATCCTGTTCACGCAATAAAGGTCTTTTACATCATAGGTGATATCATAAGCTATTTGGAGACTTAACATGCTTGCTCTGTATATTACAGTGACTGAATTTGAAGGCAAGTCCTACCGCTTTAAATTTTGGAGTGATTTCAAATTATATTCTGTTTGTTCAAGTCTTTCTGTCTGATGATTAACTTCTTGAACTTTATTCTCCAGCTCTTCAGTTAACGCATTTATCTTACAATTAGCTTTATTTATCTCTTCTTCATTTATCTTATTCTCTTTTTCTAATGCTGAAAATATATTGGTGACAATATGGATAAGCATTTTCAAACCCTTCTGTTCGAACCCGTGTAAAAGAGTACCTGTATAGTTCTATTCAAATTGAATGACATTTTGTCTAAAGAACTGCATCAATATTTCTTAACAGTAGGGGAAGTAATGTACTGCACTGTAGTTATTTAGTTCTTGAACACATCTAAGAATTAACAAAGAGATGAATTGAAAAGGATAGTGGACATAAGTTTCGAATGCAACTCTCACGTGACTGAGTAGTGAACACTTTCATAATTCGCAACCATACACAACTGGTAATCACTATGGAGTGAGGGAACCTTTTGATCGGAGGTAATTATTTTCACAACTTGTTTTGAAGAATAAAGCTGAGGATCACATTTCTGGATTAATAAAATAATTACCTTCAACTTTATCTTCAAGCATCTTCACTTTCTGTTTCATATTGTCTTCACGTGTTTGTTGTTCATCATTAGAATTTGACGTCTGCTCTTGTAGTTCTTCATGTTTTTCTACAACGTTGGCCAACTGCTTTTCAAGAGTTGTCTTTTCTTCTTGTAAAGTTGCGTACTCCTGTTTTAATTTATCAAAATGGAGACTAGTATCAGAAAAGCAATGTCTGACCTTATCTAGTTCAGATTTTAGGACTGCAATTTCAGACATCTTTTTTTCAAGATCTGCAGATTTCTCAAACATAGCATCTTCATGATTTTTTAAACTTCGTTCTTTCTCATCCTCGTACATTTTAGACTTGACTTCCATTTCGTGAGAAAGTAATTGTAATTGATGCTTAAGTGAGTCGCTATTTTTTGTTTGTGCTTCTAAGTCACTTTCTTTATTAGAGAGAGAAGATTTGAGGTGTTCGATTTCTGAATGTTGGTGGTCAAGTTTTTCTTTGAGAGTATTTGATTCAGAGTTCAATGTTTGAATTTGTTTATTGAGATTGGATATTTCTGATTGTGTTTTGTTATTTTCATCCTGATTGTGTTTCTGGTTGCTCACCTCTTTTTGCTTCATGTCCTCCATTTGTTTTTCATAGTCACGCAGAGTCTCTTTCAAATTTTGAATGTCCATTTCTCGTGACTCCACGATACCACACTTGTTTTGTAATTGCAAGTCCTTGTCTTCACACATATTCTTAAATTTCACCAAGTCTGCTTCCATTGTAGAAAGATTTTTCAACACTTCTTTTAGTTCGTTGTCCTTTTCTGTGAAATTTTCTTGAAGTTTCTTCAACTTTTCACAAAGATTATTTTTCTCTGCTGTTACAGAATCACAGAGTTGTTTACTTTCCTCGAGACTTGAACTCAATTTGTTAAAGTCCCTTTCCTTGTTTTCAAAAGATTGTTGTAGATTTTGTAATTCAATTTTTGTTTCATTTAAATTACTGTTCAAATTCTCTATTTCCAATTTATTTCTAGCTATGGTATCTTCCAAAACACCTTTTTCGTGTTCAATTTTTTTGAGTTTAGTTTCAAAGTCGCGAGTATCATTGTCTACACGTAATTTTAACCTTTCACATTCAGCCTGCGAGGATTCCAGATCTAAATCTTTGTCCATCATTTTAGCACGTAAATCATTGTTTATTTGTTCAGCCTTTTCTTTATCTAATTTATATTTTTCTACCTCACTACCCATCTTCTCTAGCTCTTTATCTTTTGAATCAAACTTAGCTAATACTTCATTCTGAAATCATAAATTTTTATTATAACTTGAAATTTTATTCCAGTTAAAATTAATGAGAAAGATTATGTCCTAGATCTTTGATCATTACCCTATAAACATTAGCTTCTAATATTACATAGCAATGCTCTCTTGCAAATAGCGCTAAATGCTCATTTAAGCTTTTAGATAATTAAGCTTTATTTCCATCATGTGTAACACTATTTAGAAATCAAATCTGATATCCAGTTCAATCACAATTCAGTAAAAAACATGTCATGGAAGTTTAAACAGTCATGAATTGTAGAGATTTTATGGACAATTGTAGTGAAAATCCTGGCCTAAATTTCCACGGTACCTTGTTATTGAATTGTAAGGTCACAGGATGTTGAATATCAATTCTGAAAATCATAGCTGGTATGGACAACTTTATCCCTATTAATGAATCCAAACACTAACCTTTTCTTTGATAGCTGCATCCATTTTAGCTGTAATCTCACCAACAGTTTGGTCATGAGTATTCAAAGCATGATTGATACTTGATAATTTATCAGTTAGGTCTTTTTTATCTTTTTCTAACTGTTCTTTAGTTACTTCTATATTCTCTAATTCTCTCTTTATCTTATTCTTCTCATTTTCTGTCTGTAAATATATTAAATAGAACATATAATTTAAAACAGATGTATATGTTACTATACATTCCAGTATTTTGGTCTCCACTTATACTTATTACTGAAACCAGCTGAAAGGATCATGCTCACTCCTTTCAAAACACCTTATTCATTTCTAGAACTGAGCTTGTCAACTATGCATAGTTTTTGAGTCCATTTTTATTTTCATTATTCAGAGTCATCTTAATAAATCTCTTGCATATTAAAGCATATGGACCTGTGCAAAGTTCTCTAGTTTGGATTTAAATGGTCAGGTTTAAGTTTACACAAGCATGCAGTAAGAGTTCATGGAGCCCCGGATATTAATTTGCACACAATATTTGACATAATAAGCATACTTTTTATATGCTTTTTTGTTCAACAACGGAACATTTCTAAGCTTTATTAACAACAGAAATTCAAATTGGCTATAATTACCTGAGTAAAATCTTGATGCAGTTTTTTATTCTTACTCTCCAAGTCTAATACCTAAAGAAATTTAAAACAATATTGTGAATATTCCAAAATATAAAATTCACCTAGGTCCTATGGTTAAAACAAATATTACTTTAAATTTTTATGTCAGCTTTTTCTCTGTAAAATCCATAGCTATACATTAAAAAAAAAAAACCAAGTAGCCATGATTCAACAAAATGATTTACCTTATTATTAGATTGTTCTAACTGCAATTTAAATCGATTTGTTTCTTCTTTAGCTTGGTTTGTTAGTTTGTCTTTATCATCTACCATCATTTCAGCTTTATCTAAATCACTTTGTAATTTGTGTAGTTTATTATTACATTCTGTTATTTCTTTAGTTTTAGCTTGAATTTGTAATTCTAAATTAGCTGTTCCATTCTTTAAACCTGAAATTTAAAACCAATAAATATACAAAGCTTCAGAGTATTTTATAAATTCTAGAGTTCACAACCTGTTCTAAGTAAAATATGTCAACATTTTTCTCAACACTGTGTATAAATTGTTGATTTTTGGGCAAGTAGTAGATTGTAATCTATTCCATTAAAGATGGTTTTCCTTATTATTTTGAGACAAACTGGTAATTTTCCACATCATTAGAACACCTCTACTTTCAATTCATATAAGTATTAGCATTTTCATTCATGGAAATAAGGGAACCCATCTTTAAGGGAAACGATAGCACATTTTGCGACTAAATCAATGAAATTTAGACAGATCAACATGTTTCTTGCTTTTTAACATTTGTCAAAACTTACTAAATACTAAGAGGAATAAAAATCAAAAAAGAACATTCTCTCAGCAAAATGAACTGACTGTGACATGCCCCAAAAGAACCTAGCCTACATAAGAACCCCGATCAATTCACATACCACTTGTACAAATTACCCTTTGAACCCTGAGTGTTAATGAAATAAAACATCATATACCTTGAACTTCAAGTAATATCATATAAGCATATAAAGCATATAACATTAAGGTTATGTTCCGTCAAATAGTAAACTGGCTGATAGAGTTGAAACTATTAAAAAAGACATTACCTTCATTTTCTTTCTTGAATCTTTCTATAAGTTTCTCCATTTTTTCCACTTGCATTCCTGTCATACCACGATTTTCTTGTAGTTCTTTACCCATCTGTTGGACTTGTTTATCACTAGCAGTAGATTTATTCTCTAGTCTTAACGTCAAACTTTCTTTTTCTCTTTTCAGAGCTTCTACTTCTTTCAACAATTTGTCAACTTGATTATTCTGGGTAGCTGTTACCCCTTTATTAAATTCCAGTTCTCGATCAATTTGTTGAACTTTATTCTCATTAGCCGTATTTCTATTTTCTAATTTCAAAGTTAAACTCTCTTTCTCTTTTTTCAAGCTGTCTAATTCAGTTATTAATTTTGATGTATCAGTACCAGCCTACAAACCAAAAGCAAAGATCAAAAATCCATTCTATAAGCCTTATTCTCGCCTCGGTTTTGAGACAATGAAAGCGGGGTTCATAATGAAATTACGTCATCCATTGATTAGATGGCAATGTCATTTAATGAACACCAGATAGATCAATAGCTAAAAATTGGCTTAAAACTGCTCTTTCTCAGAAATGTGTGATGGTAAACTTCATCTAAAAGTATCATTAAATAGCTTAATCCACTCCCATTTTAATGAAGTGTAATATAACTAGTATTGAGTTACTAAGCCTGGAGAACGAGGCTTGAAAGACATTCAGGTGGCAATTTTAATGCATTGACACTGTGTTATCCTTAGCCAAATGAATCTTTTTTATGGGACTGTAAACTTCATTATCTTTCTTGTGCAAACTTTGAAGTATTCTTGTCACCAATTCTGTTGCTTCATCATTAAAAATTCAAAACTTACTCTAGACTGAAGTAATTTTAATTCACTTTCCAAACTTTTATATTCTTCTGTAACTTTTTCATTCTGCTTGGTCAATTCAGCTATCTTAGCTTTCAAGGTACTGCATTCTGTTGCTGTGAAAAAGGACCAAAGGTATAAATTTCAAATTTAAGTTCATCATTAATTCATTATGTTAATTCCTGCCAAAACTAGTTATTTTTGTCCACTGAAAGCAACATTTTAATTGAATTTTAAGGAACACTTTTCTTATGTTACAATACATGCATAGCATTGGTATACAATCTTGTATAAAAATTGAAGAAGAACTGTATGCTGGAAACTTATTTTGAAAAGTAATAGCAGAAATGAAGATCTCTTAGCTGTTGAAGCAAATTCTACAAATATCCTTACGTGTGTGAATAATTAATGCGAAGCTATCAGACTGTCTACTGCTTTATTGTGCATGGGGGTTTACCTGTAGGACTTGTGCTTGAACCAGTATAAATGCTGTTATTAGATCCCTTCTCAATTTCTCCTTGTAATTTCTTAACCTCATTCTCTAACACTTTAACACGATCAGTTTGACTGTCTATCTGAGATTTTTGATGATTACTGTACTCCTGTAACCTAGATTGGTCACCAGTGGCTTTTTCTAGCTTTTTCAGAGCTTCTGAATGTTCGTGCTGTTCATGTTCTAATTCAGACTTCAATTGAGAACACTAAAATAGAGTCAATATTCTGTTATAGATTATTCACATTCATACCATAAATTGAGACAAATTACTGTAAGCTGATTAGTCCGTCAGGTAATGCTACAAGACAGTTCTGAGAACAAAACCATCATTACTATTTATATGAAGTAGTGGTCAGTGATATTCATATGTAATAATTAACTAAAGAATAATATTACTCTTTACACTAGTTTGAAAACTCAGGGGCCATCAGAATAAAAAATAGACCAAAAACCTATTTGTTAAGTCTAGTGTCATAGTAAGCTTACAAGAATATTTAAGTATGCTCTTCCGAAATTTTGTCTACTATTTCAAATACCGGTACTTAAAAATGAATAATTTTTATTACCTTGGCGATTTCATTGTCCACTGATGTTTTAGTATGAGCTAGTTGACCAGTTAGACATGAAATGTGATTGTCTTTAGTTTGTAATTCTTGAGATAACTTCACTCTCTTCTTCTCTATTTCAGATATATCTTTTTCTAACACTTGATAATCATGTTTTAATGTAGAATATTGAGACTTTTCTTCTTCTAATTTCCTTTTCTGTACTGATAGGTTCTACAAGTAAAATTTACTAATTAAGACTCACTATTCAAATTAGATCAAATGAACATATAAGCTTATGTTGTGCTTATATGAACTTAGTCCTCATCCAAACAACAACACCGACACCTTGTAAAGGCAACAAAATTAATATAACACATCATTTGCACATTCATTGATCAAACCAGTTTTGAATATTTGTTCAACAAGTTTTTTTTTCTGGAAATTATTGAACAAACAAGATAAGCTATTGGCCCTCTTGATCTGAGGTCTAAAATACCTCCTAATTTGTGAATGCCTTCAGATAGCTCAGTGCAGTTCTCAACAGCACATAGATTACGCTTATTATAGCCCTATACTTTACCTGCTCTAAACTTTCAAACTGAAATTGCTTTTGATCTTTTTCCCTCTTTAACCTTTCTAATTGAGATTCCAACTGACCAATTTTCTGAAGAGCTTTGGCTGGTAAACCGTCCTTCCATTCTTCAGCTGCCCAACTCATCTTTAGTCCCTTGACCTGAGAATGATAAGATTAAGCTTAAAGTTAAAGTTAAGGCCTAAGACACAGGATAATTGCACTAAGCTTATATGAAGAGTGACACATTTCATATTGATTGACAGCTTCACCTAATTTAGATTTCAAGTTGAAGTTTGAATTAATCTCAAATCATGAAAGGCCTAAGCTAAAACATGTTAGATCTAATTTAATAAGTGTTAAACCTACCCAAATTATAACTTTAAGTCTATACTAGAATAGGTCATGCACTTCCCTCTCAAATGAAAATGACCAAATTGAATCTAAGCTCAACTCAACATGCGCTAAGCCACTAATAGTCGCACTTTGCAATCCTGTTTGATTATTATGTTGATAAAAAGCTTACTGCTTCATCGGAACAAATTGTTATGCAAGTGTTAGCTACACGGTGAGAAATTTGAGAGGGTTTTTAGAGTTACTGTTAGAATGTAACTTACTTTAAGAGTATATATATTTTTAACAATTTATATCGTCATTATTTCAAAAAAACCTTCTAAAACTCAAATCAAATCGAATCTTTCAAACCGCCATTCTTCTGCGCGTGCGCATGGTTACATGTAGTGGTTGTCGTAAGAAACAAACATAAACAAAGAAGTTTGAAACATATTTCAAAAGAGTGAAGGACGAATCTTTTAAATTTGTAATCAAGATGACATTATCCTTACTAAAGAGAATTCGCAATGTCTTCCAAAAAAAATAAATGAAAAATATGGTAATTTTGCGACATCAGATAAAACGTAAGAATACATACCTATTAATGGCTGCTTATACGTTTCGTAGAAGTGTTGCAAGAAGTAAACTGTAATTTTTACCATAAACGCACCGTATTCAAAGAAATTATCCCTTTTCTTCCATACATAAGGATCTGTTTGGTGAATAGTAAATGTGTAGATTTAAAACATGGCTGACGAGGAAGATCTAAATCCGCAACAGACAGAAAAGTTGATCCAGTTTCAGGATTTGACGGGAATGGAAAATATTGAAAGATGCAGAGAAATTTTACAGAGACATTCTTGGAATTTAGAGACTGCTGTACAAGATACATTCAATGAAAGAGAAGGTGCCCCAACTGTTTTTAATCAACCTACTCCAGAACCAAGGGTTCCTGCATTAAATCTGCAACCTAGAGGACAAAGAGTCTTCACAGTTGGAAGACAACCACCTCAAGGAATAATGCAATGGGGATATTTTATAATATTGTTTCCATTTCGTTTTGTATACAGTACTTTCTATGATATATTATTATTTGTGTATAGATTATTACGTCCAGATCCACGTAGAAATGTGACAGATCCAATTGGTGATGTTGTGCGATTCATAGAAAAGTTCAACCAAACATACGGACCTACACACCCTGTATTCTATCAAGGAACATATAGTCAAGCGCTAACTGATGCTAAGAAAGAATTGAAGTTTTTGTTAGTCTATTTACATGGAGATAATCATCAAGATACAGATACCTTCTGCAGAAGCACATTATGTAACACAGATGTTATTGAATTCTTAAATTCAAGATTGTTATTCTGGTCCTGTAATACCAATAGTCCTGAAGGTTATAGAGTTTCTCAAGCATTAAGAGAAAATACCTACCCTTTTCTAGCTTTAATAGTTTTACGTGAAAGCAAAATGTCAGTGGTTGCTCGAATAGAAGGACCCATTGGTCCAGAAGAACTTGTACAAAGATTAGAAAGAGTCATGTCAGACAATGAAACCTCTTTAGCCGTAGCAAGGGCAGATAGAGAAGAAAGAAGCTTTAACCAGACATTAAGACAACAACAAGATGAGGCATATTTAGAATCCTTAAGAGCTGATCAAGAGAAAGAGCGTAAAAAACGTGAAGAGAGGGAACAACTTGAAAGACAGGAAATGGAGGAATTAGAAGCGAATAATGAAAGATTGCGTTCCTTAGAGGAAAAGGACCGCCGTAAAGAGGAAATGAGAAGTCAATTACCCAATGAACCAGATGATGATTCTAATTCAATACGACTTCTGTTAAAAACTCCCAGTGGCAAACGTATAGAACGCAAATTTCACAAGTCAGATTCCATGAAGCATTTACATGATTATGTTTTTTGTCATGAAGAATGTCCTGATGATTTCCAAATAGTCACTAACTTTCCACGAAGGACATTACCCTGTGCCCCTAGTGAAAATAATCCTAACCCTCCTTCATTTGAAGAGTTCGGATTAGGAAAGACAGAAATGTTATTTGTTCATGATAATGAGGCCTAGCTTGTGAAGTTGACTGGTAAAACTGACCTACAATTTTAAGTTTGAAAGAAAATTGAGTATGATATGCAATTGCTTTAAGACCAGTGTAAATGTACTTGGATATTGTTTATCCCAATTTAGAAATTTCTCATGAATTTCTGAGATAGGTCTATAGAAATGTAACAGTTGGAAAATGTGTGATGTTGTCTTAATCAATTGAGGTGGTGATGGGCCTGAAATATGTTCTGTCGAAGTCCTACAGCATATTTTTTGTTTCAACATACAGTTTTGATTTGACTGAAATCTACAAGAGTATATAACATATTATTTATTTTGACACTATCAATCATTTTGTCGTATAAGTTTAAGTTATAATAGCTGTAACAGATTTAGTTGTCTAATTATTTGATTTCAGAAAAGAAATACTAACTTTTAGTTTTCTGTCGATGAAAGAAATAGATGTTATATAGCCATAAACATAGTAATAATCATTAAAGGGACAGGTTTGCAACATGCTTGACGAACCATGCCTCAGTCTCCAAAACAGGAATTTTAGCTAAGCTAATCAGTTATAGAGTTCCAATCTATTCTCACCATTGAAATTTGAACCTTCAAATCCATGTGTGAAAGTTAAAATGAGGAGTCTGAAGCACTACCATAAACGATATGCCTAGTTGAAGAAATCATTTTGTCGTATAAGTTTAAGTTATAATAGCTGTAACAGATTTAGTTGTCTAATTATTTGATTTCAGAAAAGAAATACTAACTTTTAGTTTTCTGTTGATGAAAGAAATAGATGTTATATAGCCATAAACATAGTAATAATCATTAAAGGGACAGGTTTGCAACATGCTTGACGAACCATGCCTCAGTCTCCAAAACAGGAATTTTAGCTAAGCTAATCAGTTATAGAGTTCCAATCTATTCTCACCATTGAAATTTGAACCTTCAAATCCATGTGTGAAAGTTAAAATGAGGAGTCTGAAGCACTACCATAAACGATATGCCTAGTTGAAGAAATTATGCAATTTCTAAGATACTAAATGGGTATGATTATTTTTTTGATCAGAAGCTGGTGCCTTTGGAAAATTTGTAGACATGTAGTACATCTGTGACTATTTACATATATTCAAGGCCCAAATAAAAAAAAACTTGAAAATGGGGAAACTGTCCCTTTAACTGTCTGCAGTCATGTGACCAATTACCTTTGTTGACAGTTGACCAGAATTTTAACAAATAAGTGACTTTATTGTTGCTATGATTTTTAAGAAGTATGGTTTAATCTCAATTAAAATCATGTTTGCTGTTTAAAGCCGAATTTCCTGGATGGTGGGTTATCTGTATTCCACACAGTCCATTTCTTAACAGTGTAAAAAGTAAGGGCTTCAGCTCTTGGAGTGAAGACCTTTCAAGTGGAGGTACTTGGCTAATGCCCTTTGCCCAGTTTTGACCATTTGTGGTGATTTGCATGTATAACATGCAGGATTTTTGTACCAGAAAAAGGTAACTAAATCTGTGATAAACCTGGTCATGCACAAATTATTTTGATAAAGGATTTCCCTTTTTATCAATTTTGAACATGATTCTGACGAAGGATGCACAAATAAATACAATTTGTTTTGATGGCACAATATTGGTAAACTTGGATTGCATGTCAATGTATTTTTTAATATAAATGTCTTCATATTGTTTTATATGCCCACATGAAATCTAGACCACATATTGGCGTCACCATCTCTACTGGTTGGTCCATCCACAATTAATTTGTTTATCAAAGATGAACCCTATTATTGAAAATCAAAAAAATTAAAAAATATTTTATAATATGAGACTTTGTCCTATATTCAAATTTAGCTCATAAACACTCTAAAAGGCACAATTCTTGCCAGAGTTTGACAAAACTTGATAATATTGTTCATTATCACCCCAAAAGATAGATCAAAAGATGTTTATGACTGATTTTTACATTGTTACTGTACTGCCAAATATTCTTTTTAAAATCACAGCTGCCAGTGGGTGTATATTACCTTGCCTGGCAAGCTATCTTATTTCATTTCTGTGTTTCATTACAAGATTTGTGTTTTCTTTGCTTACCATATGACTCTGACAAAGTTATGAGAGAACTTGGGGTGAAAAATTTGCAGAATCCGTTATATTTCTACTGCATTTATTAATCCCAAATCGTACTATCCTTTGATATCAAATCAAACAATTGGTTGTAAGAGTTTTGATTAATTAAAATGATGAGCCATTTTTAAATTGTTTTATCTGAGGGGAAATATATTAATTAATGCTTAAACGGTTACTGATTTTCACAATCCGGAATTCCCAATTTCGATTACCAACAAGCGTATAAGTCCCTAGGCCCCCCGACCCCTCACCGTTATCAAACTAGGTATGCATGAATATTAATGAGACCGAATTTGGCAATGAAGCACAAACAATTAATGGGAGGTCTTCTCGATAGCTTGCACTCATTAGCACACAACCCAGTTCAAATAAATCAAACATTGCCTACTCGATTACAGATGACTTCGCTTTAAATATAACACTGGATGACTGGACGCATTATCAAGGTCCGGTAGTCCGCCTATGCAGTCCTGTTGCACTGGTTGGGGGTAAGACCAAAACTTTGACAGTCTGCCCCTTGAAAATTATCAGAGATATCAAGCTGAAATTTGGACTGAAGGTCCACACCTATCTGAAGTTGTTGTGTTTCAATTTCAGGTTCGCACCGTGATAACTCTGCCAGTAACAGCACTTTTAGTCTCAGACTTTTTCCCAGAAGCAAAATATAATTAGTTTTCTTCTTGAAAACCAGGGTGGAAGTTGAAAGTCGATTTTCTCTAAAGTTTTCAAAAAATACAAAGTTCTGTTTTCGACTGAAATAGATAGGAGACATGTTAAGCTATCGTTTGCAAAAAAAAATTATACCTCTCGGGTCAAAATTGGCGAAGTTATGGCCATTTTACTCCGCCACACGTCAGTACGTCAGTAAACACGTCAGACCCGTCAGTATATACGTCAAACACGTCAGTAAACACGCCAGACACGTCAATACGTCGATGATATTTCTGGACACGCAATTTTGACGGTGAACGCTTCGTTTCTGAGACAGGTATGATTGGTCAGAAAAAAAAATGGAGCAGCTATCGCTATAACCTGCATATACGTACTTACATTCAACATAGTTAAAGAGGCGTGTTGCATATCTATAGTAAGTAAGGGTTTTCAACATGGGCGTAATTACTCTCAAGGGGGTAATTTTAAAAATCTTGGAGATAATGAAATGAAATGACATGAAATGAGTTTTACGTCCTACTTTTCTGCACCGTGTGAGCTAATGAAGACGGGTAACGCCAGACCAGTGGCATTAGCCTGCTCTTTTTCCACTTCCAACTGTGGAGGGTTCTTTAACGTGCTCAGCGTGTAGCACACGGGGCCTCGGTTTATTGTCCGAACGACTAGACGATTTTTCCATGTCAGTCTGACTGAACCCTGGACTCTCAAGTTAACGAGCTCCCTGAGAATGATAAGGCTCTGTGTCATAATTTTGGCAAGTATAATTTAGTGATCTATTCAGTCAGAAAGAGGTAATTAAAGAGAAAAAACGGTTACAAAACCCTCATGTAGAGAAAACCTTTTGTATTTTTAAATTAAAAAGCCTTATGGGATTCCCAATATTAATTTCCAATTTGTGTTGAGAAGATGTTCAACGGGGTGCTCTATCACTGCATTGTGCGGAAACCATATCTTTGGCCAAGCTTCAACTCCCTCCCGAACTGGGGCGTAGTTGGAAGAGGGAATGAGGGGCGAATTGAGAAAGGGGAAAAACGAAAAGGGACGAAAAAGGGGAGGGGGTGGACTGGCAGGGACAAAATGGGACTAGATTGTGGGTGAATTGGGGAGGGGCGATATGGGGATTACTACCATCTCTCATCCGGCCATGGTTCACATCCAGACCGGAGCCTCGAACTTTTAAATTTGATCTCATTTATTTGAAATTGGCCGCGACAGAGTAGCAGTGTGCGCTCAATTTTGATATAATTATATTCATTTCAACATTTAATCCTGATTAAATTTCCTACCCTCTCACAATTAGATTATTAACTAGAATGCACCTACGTACTGAAAATCGGAAATTGGACTTTTTGTTGTTTAAATTTATAAGCAAAACCACATATTTATTTTTATACGTTTACAGAAATGGCAAAATCTGTAATACAAAGACTAACAAGCATGTACAACTTGCAATCAAATCCCATAGCTGCTTTTCTTTCACTGATTCAAAAATAAAAAAAAATTGTTGGTGAGCGGCAATGGAATAAGTTTTGTAACCAGCAATCCTTTGTATATAAATATATTATGGGATTTCTATGCTTTGGAACGCCAATTATATAATGCACGAACTATTTTCATCGATAATCATCAAGGATTTACACATGTTAGGCGGCGAAAGTAAAGTAAACCATTAACTGTACGCATGACACTCACAGTAAGTACGCTACTATTTTCCCCTTCAAAATGTAAGGTTTCAACTTTTATCTAAAATTCATGGTATTTATTTTATTTCTATTACTAAAAAATATAAATAGTGTTTCGATTGTTGTTTCACCTGAATATTTCAGGAAAGTAGCATTTGGCTAATCAAGCTCAACTGTTACAGATGGCGCTGCATTGTTTTTCTGAAAATATTAATGAATCGATTGAAATTTCATTTATTTCATTACAAGATTAGATGTACAGGGATAATAAAATTAAGTGAATAATTCTCCTAAAGGCCTAGATATGATAAGTAAGAAATTTATAGTTATTTTTATTTGTTGAGCTTCCTCAGATGGGTTGATTCAATAAGAATCAATGATGATTACAACTTTAAGTTTAAATACAACACCTGTACAGTGGCACTGTACTAAACTTGTTGACAGCTTTGATTTTTTGTCGCATTCGGCCTAGTTATTGCTACTTTGTTCATACATTCGAAGATCCAGGTAGATAGATATAGGTATAGGCCTAACTGAAAAATATGATTTGATTTTATGTTAGTTTACATTGAATAGCACACTTCCCTTTCAGAAATTTTTACCTGAAATGTCACAATTTTGGCTGAAATTAATTCATAGTAGGACTAATATTAATAATAATTGTGTGCTCATATGACAGTCAGACGACGAAATAATTGGCAAGTTCAGGTGACATCTGCAATTGCATGGTTTTATAAATAGGCTTGTATGATATCCATACAATGTCTACTTCCAGAATTTTTCTAATCGTTTAAAGCAAGGTCAAATTCATTTCCAGATTTAAAAAATGGAGCTTTCAGTAATTATGGTACCAAATACCAAAAACTATTCCATGTCACCAGAAAATGTCCACAATAGGGTTCATAAATAGCCTACTCATACTTTTAAAAAAACTCGTAAATCATTGATCTTTGAAAGAATTTTCATTAGTTATTATGAATTGATATTGAAAAAAAAATATTGTAGAAAAGATTATTATACCACTGGGTATCACTACAACATGATGATCTCGATTTATTTAAGCTTATTATCAAACTATATCAATAAACACACATGACATAGTCAGTAGCCATTGCCAAGGTGTTTGCTTAAAAATTTGGGTCAAGGCAAGGCTTCATTGAAGCAAAAAACAAACCAACACAACAATTTTATTGAATATCTGAAGAAACAAGACAATTTGACCAAATTCAGAAATGAATCCTTTTGTCCATGAATATACATTGCTATACAATATTTATACTGATTTTTTAAACAAACATTCATTCAATTTTCGAGGTATTATTTTGAAGCTTATATTCCAATTTTTTTCAAAACTAGATCTAATCATTGAAATTTAATTTACTGATGAATGTGTAAAGACTACAGGCAGATAACAATATGGCCTTTCTTTGAATGTGACTTGAAAATTGAAAGCAAAGAATAGTGTAAAAAATTTCTTATTAAGTTAGATTAATTCATTATATTTTTCTTACAGATATGAAGGAAAAGATAAACTAATTTAAGTCATGTATGGTCAGTATGAAGATGGTATACAGAAAGATGATAATCCTACAAGATTGGTATTCAACCATCAAAGGCAACTTTCTCTTCAACCTTCCTTACCTCTAGACCTTTCAATACCAACAGAATATAAACACTCAACATCATCTAGAAGTGATGTCTTTCATAATGGAAATGCTTTTCCACACCAAAATTATCCAGGATTACTGGAACGACAACTTCATAGTGAAATCCAGGCTAGTTCCAGATTAACTGAAGAAAATCATTACAATGGTGGTAGAGGTTTTCCTATTGGCGACAGTCCTGAAAATAGTTCTCCTATTCAGAGATCAGAATATTTTTCTCCAGATAAAGAATTTCAAAGATTAAACTCAGCAACTGGATCAGTATTTGTGGGTAACAGAATGACTTTCAGTGAATCAGAAATATTCTCATCAAAATATGGGGCACCCTTGAATTCCCCTTGTTTTCTTGGTACTGCTCAAAACCAATCTGATCACGTTTTGAATCCAGGAACTGGTAGTTTTCATGTCAACAGGGAAAGTAAGCCTTCTTATTTTAATACAGGAAGTACTTCATCTGTTTTTAGACAGAATGCAGATCTGATTAGAAAAATAAAAAGAGTGTCAAGCTCAACTCCAGGAATTCCAGAACTGACTAAAGAAAAATATTCCAGCATACAGCAGTTAGAGTCACCTCCCTTTACATCATTCGCTCTTCAATCACATACAGAAGGTGCATCTGCTGCATATGATATACCTCTAAAAACGTTTTCTCCTCAAGTGTCTAGCAGCTATGAAAAAAGGAATCTGGAAATGAAAAGGAGGTGTGAAAATGACACTTCACAAAATTCAAGTTTGTATTCTGACTGTGTTCAGGTTCATAAAGAAACGGACCATGGTATAAACTCTGTATTTGATACCAATCTATCATTTCTAACTCAAATTCAGCATCCACCTTCACCAGATCCAAGTTTAACAGAAAGTTCAGGAAAAAGCTCAGGAAGCTGTGATAGCAACTTTGGTATTAAAGAATTGCTCATGCTGCCTTCCACCTATAGTGACCTTTCATCGTTTCAAAAGAAATACTTTCCAACCAATGATTATGCCGAAAATAAGCATATCAATGTTCGTATTAATCACTATTGTAATAAATCACAGAGTCCTAAAATCAAAACTGAAGCGAAAGACTTTGAGGTATCCTCTTCATGTAAGGAAGCCTCTAGTTGTAATCAAGAATCAAACATTCAGAACAGTACAAATTCATTGTCAGAAACAAATTCTAACCCAACTGGTTCTGCAGTTAAACTGGAAAAGTGTTCTAATGTGAGCTTTGAAAAGAATACTGGTGTATGTGATGTATGTGGTGACAAGGCCGCAGGGTTTTATTGTGGAGCATTTGTTTGTGAAGCCTGTAAGGTTAGTAGACTTATGGCTTTGTTTTTATGACTATTTTGGTGTCCAAGAGTTTGAAATGTATTGAGCTCAGATGTATCATTTGGTATTAATTTTTTCGACTTAAAAGATATGTTAGAATGTACCATCAATTCTATTTTTCAAAAATTTTCTCAGACACTGTATTGCGCTTTCACAGAGCTACAGCATGTTTAAATGTTGAAAATAGAAAGTTGTCCCCTATTTGCACTAACAGTCTCAGAAGTTTGAAATGTTATTATTCAAAAAACATAATTCAGTCTAAGCGTAAGAAATTGGTGATAAAGTATCTGTTTGAATTGGTGAAGTGTGCTTATTGAAACTATTTGAATATGTAAATTTTTTCAGAAATTTTTTATAAGGGCAGCTAAGCAGGGGGAAGTGAAATATAAATGTTTAAGAGATGGGAATTGTACTATAACAAAAGTGAATAGAATACAATGTCAATTCTGTAGATATCAAAAATGTGTTGCGTTAAATATGTTTTGTCCAGGTAAGCATAATGTATTTAATATCTATTTTACAGGAGAGAATATATCATACATAAATCACATGATTAAACATACATTATACACAGTCTCACATTCATAATATTTATCAAATTATTGTGGGACTTTGCTTTCGAAATGTCCAATGTCAATTTTCTTCGGGTTTCATTTTTACAATCTACCTGTAATTTCTGACCTGATAGCACTTGAAATATTACGAAATTCGAAAATTCGTCGCTCACTTTTTTCAATCAAATTTTTCAATTTTTTTGCAACTTTTTTGCTTTTGCATCAATTGATCTGACATTTAATATGCAAAGGGGCATCACTAAAGTAAATAATATGTACTTGTCAAATATTTAACTTTACTTTCGGTTTTAAACGGGGAATCAATTGAAAGTACAATCCACTTCCGGTCGAATAACTTCCGGTGTAATTGAAATAGGTCAACGAAATTTATGCTGATCGTAAGTAAATGCTAATACAAAAAAACGAAGAATATAAAATCACATGAAACTGGGTATTCTTATAAGCCCGAGTGGACTTACATTTATCATACAATTTGATGAAACTTGGATATGGATGTAAGCTTATTTAACCTTATAGTACCATGAGATCTTTAATTAAGTTTGAATTCGATGCTTTTTTCAGGAATATTTTAATAGATGAAACTTGGTATGTTTGAGGTTGATGCGATCTCAGACATGTTCAGAGTCGACAATTTTTGATGAATATTGTTAAAAATATTTTTCTTAACACTCAACACTTTTAGCACAAAATCCAATTTGGTTGAAACTTGATATGCTTTTGTACATTGATGAGATTTTTATGACCAGTCCAAACTTGATGATATTTTGATTTTTGGTCTTAGAGTTATTGCCCTTGACTTGTGAAAACACATCAAAATCAGCCTGTGAACACAAGAGGCTTGAATTTCCATCCAATTTGAATGAAACTGGACATGATTATAGCGATTATAAGATGTGGAAGTGATTGAAAGTGAAAGATTTTGCTGTTTTGTACCAATTTGTTTACTGCTGCCATTGGCATATGTTACTTTGTCTTGCAATCAATAATCTGATGATTTTGTTGATATTATGTATAGGTAATGATAATCAAAATAAAGAGAAAGTAAATTCCAGTATAGCTTGTCAAGTTTGCGGAGCACAGTCATCTGGTTTCCATTTTGGAGCCTTAACATGTGAAGGATGTAAGGTAAGCAATCAGGGTTTTTTCGTAAGAAAGTTAATAAAAACTCTTTGAATATTGTTAAAGGGACAGGTTCTCCATTTTCTGGGGTTGAAGAAAGGATGACTCCCCTATTTGACGAATATTTCTGAACATGCATTATATTATATTTGAACTTGAAAGCTCCAATTTTAACGGTGAGCTGTGAACACTATTGCCTTAGCTAAAAAAAAATGATGCCTCTGTCCCTTTAAAGAAGGGATTATTTATATCCAAAAACATCTTCAACTCAAGAAAAGACAAGTCTTCTTTTTAATGTGGATAATTATTTCAACACTGAGCTGTGAACATTATTATTGATTAGCAATAACATGCTGAAAAATATCTAAAATCTAATTACCAGTAATATTGAGAACTGTAATTTAATGCATTTTCATAATAGCTCTGATAATTCGCCATTTCAAGGTATTGATTTGGTTTTGATTAAATAGTCTTGAGAAGTACTAGAAATGTATGGTAATCGCATTATTCCTTTAAAACATCTCAAACTAGGATTTTTACTCACTACTTCTGTATATTATATCTTCTGAAGAAAAGACAAATCTATTTTTAAATGTGCATAATTCTCGACAGATTTGGATTTGAAGGCTTACATTTTGACGGTGAGCTGTGAACACTATTACTGATTAGCTAAAAAATGGATGGCAAATCTGTCCCTTTACAAACCATTAAGTTTTATCATATAAAAATTCCGACATAGCAAAATTTTCTCTGAAGTTAGTTATCAAAATAAATTTCATACATATTTCTTTGACAAATTAATCATTTATATTCCCTATTTTTGTTTCAGGGATTTTTTCGTAGAATGGCAAAAGAAAGAAGTTCTAATAGTTACATTTGTTCCAAAGGAAATATGTGTTTAGTTAGTATTTCTACAAGAAATAGTTGTAAAGCTTGCAGATATCAGAAATGTATCTTAGTAGGGATGTCACTTTATTGTGAGTATTTTTTAAAAAAGAAGGAAATTAAAGATGGGTTCCCTTATTTTCATTTATAAAAATTCTAATACTTATATGAATAGAAAGTATAGGTGTTTAATGACTTGGAAAAATATCAGTTTTTCTCACATGCGCATAATTAATTCATAATTAGCTAAATAAGAGAATTACCAGCGTTCTGCAGCATATCAGGATAATGAATAAATGCCATAGTTTGCCGGAACTATGTCAATATTATCATCTGATCACTTGATTCTGGCAATTTAAATATCAGAGGCTGGTCATTCAGGACTACGAGTATTTGTAGACAAAGACAAAAAACAAAACCTTCATAGGATTTGGATCCTAAATGATAATGAAATGTATTATTTGTAAACCGAGTCTCAATAAAAAAAAATTTTTATAATTTTTTGTTGGAATTATTCCCTCTATAAGTTAGGAACAAAATTCAGATTGCAATTTTTCTATCTCTTGACAAATAATAGTGAAGAGTAAAATAAGAGTCTCACTAAGGAAGACGCAACAGAATTGGACATTAATTAGGTTACCGAACTACTTTTATTAGAAGGTTTCTAAAAAATTTACTATACATTATAACATGTTCTTTTTAGGTAGTCGAATTGGAAGGCAACCTAATGCCGTCAAGCATGCTTTATCATTAGCTGTTCAAAAACAGAGAGTTTCACCCATTTCATCCTCTCCATGTTCTTTATCATTGTCACCATCAACAGCATCTTCATCATCAACAATGTCACCATCATCATCAACATTGTCAACATCAATGTCAACACCAATAGTATCAACACCATCAACAACAGTATCATCAACTACCTCTCCATCATTATGTCTAGCTACTCGAAAAGAGAAGTGGATTGACAATATAATGAGTTTGACTACAAGTGAACTGATAAATAAAATAAAAGAAGCTGGAGAAGCATTGAAACCAATTAACACTGTGGTATGTTATTACTTATTACTAAGTACATTATCTACTAGTCTATCACTTTCATTTTGCTTTTTTCATGGGTTACATTGAAATACCCTTCAGGACAAGAGTGTGCATGCAGTGTGTAATAAGGGTAATTTTGCCAGTACAGCTACTAAAGCCTACCCTTTTGAACTACCTATTTCTAACTGTTGAGGTAGCTTTGAGGACTTGGGTTTATTGTTCCATCCAAAGGCCTAAATTCTTTTCCATGTCAGCCCATCCAACTTGCATCACTGACAAGGGGAAACTTGATAGAAAAACGCTAAAATAATTATACTGACTCCAGGATTTAACCCTTAACCATCGGAGCTAATGTGGCTCTTGTCATATGTGGTGGACAAAACCATTATATAGTAGAATATTTGATTAATAAATGGTCAATATGATTATATATTCTTCAGTGAACTTACCTGGTGTCATAAAGTTACAACAGAATCGCTGTAAAGTCTAGAAAATTGTTAAATTCATAAAACTAAGTAATTATTGAAAAATGCTTAATCTTGATATTAAGCTTTTTTCAATAGCTAATTGCATATTAATGGATAATTACTAAGTTTTTTCGATTTATCAGATTATATAAGGATCCTGTTATGTTATTTATGACACCAGGTATATCTACTGGCTCTTATTGGCTAAGTTTAAAATTCTTAAATTTTATGTTAATTCTAAGACGTAGTATTACTTTCAGAATGTCTACTGAGGTTATCAAAAGTGATAATGAGTAATTTGAGTTTATTATTTTAATAATCAAGGGAGGTTTTGATAGAAGTGAATATGTTGGAAAGATAACTGATTATAAGATCATGTGGAAAGTACTAATGGAGATGTTTATATCTCATTCTAAATGTGTGATTAATTTTTCAAAGAAATTACCAGGTATTTCTTTTTTCTACATATAATTTCTCAGTTTTCACAAAACAAAATCATCAAGGTAGACATGATGTAAATCCAATAGCCATCTTGGATCAGTCAAATTTGCATGTTATGAATTGGATGTAGAGACCTTATTCACACTGAAAGCGAAGTTCATTATAACATTACACATCTATTGATAAGATGATGAGGTCAAATGAATGAATGTGATGTCCCTGAATACCCGATCAATTGCTAAAAATTGGCTTAAAAGCTTTCTCATAAATCTGTGATGGTAAGCTTCATCTGAAAGTATCATTAAATAGCTTAATCCACTCCCATTTTAGTAATGTAAAATATGATTAGTTTTGAGATACTAGGATTGGAGAAGGAGGCTTAAAAGGCGCCCAATTGGCAATTTTACTGCAGTGACACTGTGTTACCTTCGTTTGTTTGCGTTATGAGCTTCGTTCTGGATTCAATATGGCGGTCGATTGAAAATGGTCTATGGTAATACATATAACTTATGATATCATAGTATATGAATTCTTAAACAATACTAGCTATTCCATAAATGCCAAGTCATCACTAATACCTGCATAGAAAAAATTTAACTGCCTGAATTGAATTGTTGACAAACCAAATTCTGGAGATTTGACCTTTATGACATTTTGCAGGTTTGCGTTACCTAGATATTAAAACACAAGTACTATTAATACAGTTATCATGTTATACTGTAATTCTACTGCAATTATCATTAAACTATGATGTCAACTCAAAAGAAGTCAATTTCTTCAACCTAAGTAAAGAAGAAATGAAAGCAGTATTGGAATTTTTCCCCAATTTTGAACCAGTGAGAAGTCATTTGCACCATGTGGGAACTATGGTTCAGGCTTTATCATTAGATTTCACAGAGACTTGTCTTATATCAGCTTTACTTATTCTTCATGAAGGTAAACTTTTTTCTTTTCTTGCCAATACAAAAAAACTTTATCTTTTAAGATAAAGTGTTATATATTTGTTTGTAAACCAGATAATGCGATGTGTATCGTGACCCTAATATTGTGATAGGTTACATATCGTGACATGAATGTCCAAACCACGCCCCCATTCGCAATACTTCCTCAAGGCCATGGTAACAGAAGTGGGAAAAACTAAGTATTCATAGATAAATATTGTCCAATCAAAATTGGCCCTACTATAACTGTAGCAAATTTTAAACAAAACGAAAGCAGCGTGCCATTACATATTTTGATTAATATGTACGGTTAATTGAGTAAGATTTTCGGTGTAGAATTGAAAATTTGGAATATTTACTTGGAAAGAATGTCTTCTGATCTCTTCAAACGGCAGAGCTATGTTGTGTTCATATGACCTAATTTTCGTTCTACAGATCTGATTGATCAGATTCTAATATAGCCAATCTTATTTCCTCGCCCACAAACAGAAGTATAGTGGGCTTATTTTAATACAGTTTGATAAGAACGTGACCAATACCACTCATTTTATTTATATTTTAGATAATACCAAACTTTATGAAAGAGAAACACTTAGTCAGATGCAAGACAAGATATCAGAGTGCTTGAGAACTTATGAGGAAGGTTAGTGCTATCATTATTTGAATAAAACAGTGATGGTCGTTGGTTCTAATCTCAGTCAACCAATGAAAATTGGTGATCTTAAATATGACATCTGTCTTGTTATTCAAGTCAGCTCAGCTGTAAATGACTTTCGATAATCATCATGAAATTAATGCCAAAGTTTGCACAAAGATGTGTCGATAGACAGGATTCTCAAGAACCTTTGTATTGAAACATCAAAATGTGACTACACCTTAAGGTGTAGGCAAACAGATGGTCTTGGTCAGAGACTTTTGTCGCCAATTAGACTCTTGTCTTGAGTTTCAATGACTGACACGGGCACACAAGGAGACAAAAATCTCCAGTCGGTCGTTTTCTACCTTGTCGATAATCACGTGCGTAGCATGCAATTTAAAGGAAAAGGAATCTGATTGGATGATGACTGTCTTGCAGACGATAAAACTAAACTTGTTTGATATTATAAATCCTGTCGTTGACACGATAATCTTGCCGTAGAAGCTCAGGGACACTCGAGATTTTAGTCAAGATTTTAGTTGGAGACAAACATCTTGGACCAAGACCATTTGTGTGCACGCACCTTTAGTATAGACTTTCCAGCTTTTCTAAGTCATAACTTCTTGCTGACAGCTATTTTGGAGTTATATTGGTAAGTATACCTTCATTGATTTTTGCGGTTTATATTTTCAGAATCATATGATAATGGTACAATAAGATATGGTGTATTATTGTTAAGGTTAGGAGAGTTCTCATTAGCTAGTCTACAATATGGACAAGCTATAGTTGGTCTAGAAACATTATATCCAGACTTAGAATATCCTCAGTTATTTACAGAAATGATGATCCATTGATGGTCTAGATTTACAGAAATGATGATCCATTGATGGTTTACGTTTACAGAAATGATGATCCATTGATGGTCTAGATTCACAGAAATGATGATCCACTGATGGTCTAGACTTACAGAAATGATGATCCATTGATGGTCTAGATTTACAGAAATGATGATCCATTGATGGTTTAAGTTTAGAGAAATGATGATCCATTGATGGTCTAGATTTACAGAAATGATGATCCATTGATGGTCTGGATTTACAAAAATGATGATCATTGATGGTCTAGATTACAGAAATGATGATCCATTGATGGTCTAGATTTACAGAAATGATGATCCATTGATGGTCTGGATTTACAGAAATGATGATATGTTAATGTTTTAAATTTACAAAATGATGATGTGTTAATGTTTTAAATTTACAAAATGATGATGTGTTAATGTTTTAAATTTACAAAATGATGATGTGTTAATGGTCTAAATTTCCAAAATGATGATGTGTTAATGGTCTAAATTTACAAAATGATGATTTATTAATGGTTTGAATTTACTAAATGATGATCTGTTAATGGTCTAAATTTACAGAAATGATTATCCATTGATGGTGAACCAGTAACATTGGACTGTGTAATATATTTACACTATCATAACATGGTTTTCATGATACATGTGAAATATAACCCAAATATTTGACTGCCAAATGATATTTGATTTTTAAAGGTTGATGACAAAGATCCCTTAAAGAGATTTTCTAAATTATTTATGTGTATCAGGGATACTTGTAGGATCAATTTGCACCGTTGCAATTTCAATCAAACTTCTGTGGTTCCTTTAATTTAACTTAAACCAAGCGTATTATGATGTCACTAATTGCGAAGTCCTTATGTGATAAGCATATTTTGCGATTAGTAACATCATTAAATGCTTGGGTCATGTAGAATTGCAAGAATTGATTGAAAATTGGAATGGTGCAAATTGATGCTGTCAGTGTCTCTGATACACATAAAAAATTTAGAAAACTCTTTACAATCTCTTTAAGAGTTTATTTTTTTATATATGTGTTTAAGGTTAGTGTGTGGTGATAAGACTGTGATAATATAGATAAAAAAGCAGTTTGCAAAAAAATTATTTAGCTCTTGTGTTGCCTTCAGTTACCTGATTGAAATGATATGAAATGAACTAGCTCAGTACAAAACATCAAAACGCTATGAAAAGTGTTCAGAGCGTCTTGCATGAATGGTAAATTTTATCTGAAAAAAAAAGATCTTGATGTGTATTGCTCTTAGATATAGAAGATAAAAGTTTTTGATTACCAGTAGATAGAAAGGTTAAAAAGAAGGAAGTCTATCCAAACTAGGTGTCTTATTTATTGTTATTTATTGTTAAGAATTTTATTATGATATTTATGTATCACTGTTATCTGTTATTTCTGTATTTAAAATACATATTAATATATGCCAGTATGAGGACACTCGAAATGTCTGTGGTATGTTAATCTTGAATTGCAGGAGAACCGCAATTCAGATTGAATTCTGACAAGTGTTACTGATATATGAAATTGAACTATAGCAGCAAATATCTAGACAAGGTATACAGTATGTGTAGGGCAACATTGAATTGTTGTTTTGTATATGTAAGAGTTTATTATTGTTAATTATTGTTTTTTGATATTAACGTAATTTTACTAATTTATTCTATATTTCCACTTGTTATTGTTTTTATTGTAGGATATATTTCTCTGATCTCCGTAAAGTTACTTTTCTATTCAAGCTGTATTTACTGTATTTTGTGTGCATCAAACTTTATAGTATATTTGTGAGGATTGCATTAACATTTTGGAATTTAAAACTAATCCTAATTTTTGTTGATGCACTAATTGAATTAATCTAACAGGTAAGAATGAGCTAACTATGTGAGATTCAAAAGGTTTTTTTTAAGACTGGTCATGAAGATAACTTGGGCTGGGCGATATACAATTATCACAATAAATACTGGTATAGGGATTTATATTGTTAATAATATCACCTGATTAAATATCGTCATATTGTGATATATGATAGTTATCATGTTATATCATCATATTGTGATATATGATAGTTATCATGTTATATCATCATATTATTGTCCAAATAAGACCATTTACACAATTTTATCAAGTAACTTAGTGTTTAAAACAGATTTTTTGATATTCAGAGTGTTTTTAGAGATATTTATTGTTGTTTCTAACATATAAAATATAAGCATTTTGTATCAAAAACCAGTAAAAACCATACTTTAGTAATATCAGGATATATACCCATATCAGGATATTGTGATATCAACTTGAATCACAGTTCTATGCTTGAAAGAATATTGGCCAGTCCTAAAGATACCTGCAGATTACATTGCCTAATATGCTGTCACTGGTTAAGCTTACTTTTATGAATTTATCTGATTATTTATCTACCCCATTATTATTGAAATCATTGTTTCTAGAAGTTACCATTCACAGTCTTTTCATTTACCCCATACGTAAATTTATGGATTGACAGACCAACGAAAATTTAGTCCAGGGAGCATTAAATATTTTTACAGTGTTTTGAACATTATTTAGAGTATTTTGAACATAACAGATGAAATTTCAGGCAGCAATATATAGAGATCATTTTTTCATTAATTTATTGCATCTTATGAGATATAGAATGAACTCATAGTTATCATATGTTCACATGACAGCTGTCTGATTTTTAAAGTAGAATGAAAAAATCTAGAGCCCAAATTTATTTTTTTATTGTAGACCAAAATTTAGAGATGGGTGCTCTTACTTTTTCTGAAAATTTTACCTTAAAGTGTCTTACAGTATTTTAAAAATGTTAAAAAAATTTGTAAGATTTATGTGAACTTTCTAAAGTTGTTGTTTTTGTTTGGTGTAGGGCTAACCCATGGATAAAAACTAAATTTCAGCCACCTGTAACACTTTTAAGAATTGAATTAATTTTATCTAAAGGATGCTGCTTTAACCAAGTATAGTTTTCCACTTGATATTTATATTGTCAATGCAGAAATTTCCAATGTAATTGAATTTTCTTTGTGAAAAGAGTTACAGATAGCTGAAATTAAGCTCTATCTAAAAGATTTTTTGTATATAAGCCTTGAGGGTGTAAGATGTTGTCAATCTTTTATACATTTAAGATAATGTGATTTTTTGTTTGATGAAATCGTGTATTTGTGCCTTTACAACATTATTCATCTGTAGCATTTTTAGTCTGTTTTGATATTACGTTTGGTAATTTTTGTATGAAATATTTACAATATTCTTTAATAGAAAACTGCCTTCTTCCAAACCATTTCCATTTAAAGGGATTTGTATGCCATTTTGGGGGGTTAATTTGAATTTTGGGTATATGTAAATAGTCTTCAGAAGTACAATAAATGTACTAAAATCATATACTTCCTTCAAAAATATCTCAAACTATGATTTTCTTTTCCTATTTCTATAGATATCTTTTCTATATATGGTAGTTTCTCAAGAAAAAGATGACTCGTCTTTTGAACTTTCTGTGAACACTATTTTTTCAAAAAGACTTTAAGGAGGTACCTCTGTGATTCAAATAAATCAACATTTTCTGTATTATGTGTTATAAATTAAATTCAAAGTTTACATAGCAAGGGTTATTAAATCTTATGAAAATAAAAATACTTGCAAATTTGCTTTTTATACGCCCCTATGGAAATGTGGACGTATATTTTCATCGTCTCAGTGCATCCTTCATTCCGTCCGTCCGTCCATTCACATTTATTGTTAACATGATGAGATCTGTCAAGTTCGAATTTAGCTCGTTTTTAGTGAATGGTTTTTGAGTTATTGCCCTTGAATTGAGATGAGTGTGTTGATTCAATGTTTTTGGCTTATTGCTATTGATTTTAAAAGATTTGTGGAAAAAGTCAGCATAACTGACTGTAAATTCAGGGTTTTTGAACTACAAATGCATTATGAGTAATTTCAATAAGAGAAAATTTTGTATTATTATTAAGATGTTTAATATATTTTTGGTCAATAAAGATTTACCTTTCATTTCTGACAGCTGCCAGTTGGTGTATGTTACATTGCCTGACAATCTATCTTTTCTCATGCCAAAAAGTCTAGAAATGTAAAGAATTGAAATGCAGACTTGGATGTTTCTGAACGGAATCAAAAAAAAATGAAATGAATGGAGTTTTAAGTCCTACTTTTCTGCACCATGTGGGCTAATGAAAACGGGCAACGCCATGCAGGGTGTGATGAGGGAAATTTTGTTAGGACAGCGGCATTAACCTGCTATTTTTGGAATTCCAACTGTCGAGGGATCTTTAACGTGCACAGCTTGTAGCACACGGGGCCTCCGAACGTCCGAACGACTAGATGCTTTTTTCTTTGTCAGCCTCTCTTACCAGCATCACTGACAGGGGGAAACTGGGTTGAAAAATCCGAAGGTATTATTTCGACCTACGCCTGGATTGAACCCTGGAACTTCAGATCAGTGAGCAAGCGTCTAACTCACTGAGCCACCGCGGCTCCCTTGAACCAAATCTAAGGCTACCATTAGACCGTTTAATCTTCAGTGCTAACTTTAAAACGAAGTTAAATCTATGTAGAATGTTAATTTTAAACATTAAAGTCTTAAGTGCATTAAAAACAAATAAATCTTTAATTTCAACACTTTGATCTTATGCATATAAACATACATTTCGAATTATAGTTCTACATTTTACAGAACGGACCAAATAACTTTACTTTGGATGAACTTGACATCCTTTTATAATAGAAACCATAATTTGGTAAGAGTTAGTCCTACTTACATTTTATTAGCTTGGTTACGCTATATCATGTCATGACCTTTAACCTTTGGCATAATAACAAAACAGGGTCTGACAGCTGAGAATTTCAGTTTCAAAGAGTGGCATGTGGATTTTCGGATATGGTTCATTGATATGGAAAGCGGATTTTCCTTATGAATCGAAAATTGTGGGACATATTCGTGGTTTCGCTCGCAGATTCTGGCAAGGAAGTGAAGATCATCGAGGAGTTCCAGGAAGGGTACGTAACTCGTATCTAAGAGTAAAATTCCACTGGACACTGATTTCTGAATGGCATTTTTTTGCCATTTCGTAAAAAAAGCAAGAATGGTTTCGGCTGCATGAAAAAAACCTTGGATAGTTGTATATTTGCACGTATTTCCCTCTCGCTCTTGAAATGACCCAGATTTTGACATGACGAAATACTACTTTTGATTACCAGTCAGCCAACTCGTCTACATGTCAACTCGTCTAGAAAACTTTGTTGGATAAATCGTCTACAAAAGACAACTGGTATACATTATATGTCTGAAGAATTTGTATTCAAAAAAAAAATGATTATAAAGCATATCCTTTTACAAATATAATTGATTGAACTATATAAATCTGGCAATTCTAATGTTGTCTGTTCCCTTTTTTTATTACTGAAGTTCATTATCAAAGATATTAATATGATTTATTTTAGCCTGGAAGAGTTGTTACCTTAGTTCCAGATGAAAATGTAAGTTTAATTTCTTCATTTTGAATAAATTACCATCAAAATGTAAACAAGTAAATGTTCATTAAATGAATTGAGAAATGGCATCAAGATATCAGATTTAATAGCGAGAAAAAATGATTACAAAAACATTTTCATTGAGAGCTCAATTCTGCTATCTGTTCATTATGCAGAAAAAAACCTACTGATATCAACATTTCCACGGCAATATTTACTGATTATTACCACCTTTATGATATGCCTACATTAATACGTCCATGTATTAAACCTCCACTGTATTTTGTTTGATTGCAGTAGAGCTAATTTTGAGTCCTTTAGCTGTTCATATTGCCTTTACCAATTTCTTTCCAGGAAAGAGTTTGGGGTGTTGCTTATTATATTAATGAAGCTGACAGAGAGCAAGTCAAAGCCTATTTAGATTTTAGAGAAAAGGATGGTTATGAAAAATACAATGTTCAGTTTATTCCATCTTTAGATAATATGGAACCATTTGAAATCACATTGTACATCGGAAAAGAAGACAACCCCTATTTTCTAGGACCGGCACCACTCAAAGAGATAGCACATCAAATTTTTACCTCCGTTGGACCAAGTGGCAAGAATCTAGAATATTTGTTGAATTTGGCCAAATCTTTAAGGGAGTTGGTTCCTCATGTAGAAGACAATCATTTATTTAGTTTAGAAAAAGAAGTTATCAGTTTATGTCAAAATTCCAATAAGCAACATAGTATATGAGCCTGAATATGTTTGATATCACAGTTGAAAGTGGGACTATTTAAACTAAGATCTTTGATATAGGGCACTAAACTGATACCTCATAATAGCATTTTGCTTTGTTTCAATTCTACTGGGTTTACAGAAGATCCCTGCTTTAGCAATGTGTAATTTGGACAGTCTGCATTCTCTGTCTAAAGCTAGACATGCTAAAGTAGATCAAACTGTATTGAAGCAACGATATTAAAAAGGATAAACATGTAAAATGGCATTATTAGAATTGAAGTGTTGTAGATATCAAATTTTATTATATATAGAATAATATTTTTATTTTTTTATTTATATATTTATCAGCAATTTATCCATTGCCAAAATGAAGAATTCTTTACGCAGAGATTTTTATTGATTATCATTTTAATTCCTCTTGTTTATACATGGTGTTTTTGTAATATTTATTATTAAAGAGATCAGTAACATTTTATAGAATATTCTAATATGTACATATTTATCAGCAATTTATTCGTAGCTAAAATGAAGAAGTCTTTAATGAAGATCTATAAACAAAATAAAGATTCTCTTAACCCATCTTATATAAAGTTTTTGTTATTTAATTGTTATAATGAGCAGGATCTGAATTATTTGTCGGTTTTTATAATTATTTTGTGCTATTCAAAGTTGCTTTGCTGACTTTTCTGTTTCTTATGTTATTCATATTTATATTATTTCATAATTCTTTAGTTATAAAGTTGTTAGATTATCTCCCTTTTATTGGAATAAGGTTGTGCTAAATATTTATGTGTTTGTTACTATACTGTGTATTGCAATTAAAAATGAAATGAAATGGAGTATTTTTCATCTTAAAAGCCTGATTTTGATAATGTACCAGGACATTTTGCCAGGACAGCTGCATTAGTCTTTTTTGATTCCAAATCATACTCTGTAGCCATGTGTCCAAACCAAGCCCCCATTCGTCATACTTCTTCGAGGTTAATAAGACCATGTCAAAGCCCGTATTCGTGATAGCATACATGATCTTATTTGTTGTCCCATCTGAGGTCATGTCATCCCCTTAAACCTGCATATCGAACTGGTGGGTACAGTGTTGAATTACCCTTCCATCTGACTGATCCCTTGGGTAAGGTTCCTAGCTTCCTTGTGCAAAAGTAATTCAGAAGCTGAGAAGTATGATTGGTACAGCAGACTGTTTGTCAGCATTATTTATGCTTACCTAAGGCTCAATTGCTTTAAAGTGTTTCCATCAAATGCTACCTTTTGAACCATTCCCTACTATCCAATTGAAATTGATCCACAAAGAGATATTAATTAAGGCTGCTGTATTGTTATAAGATTTGAACGACCTATAGAAGCGAGGAGCACAGGAGACTATATCTGATGACCACACATGTATATTGTGTTGAAACATTCTGTGCCTAACCTTTTTAAAGAAATGTGTTATATTCCATAATATTGTCTTGTGTTTTGTTATATGTGCTTTTGAATGTCACTAGAAATTGATGTCTTTCAGTGATGCAATTTGTATAGCCTACTCACTGTCCATTTATATAGTAAATCAGAAATATACTGTTGATATAGATTAATTTATCAAAAATAGCATACAATAAATACAGAACCAAAGATAACCTTAACTATAGCATCATGAATTGAACAATTTAATAAATGGTATAACATGTTTATTGGCTTGTGCAAATAATTCTCTAAAATGACCTGAAACATACAAAAAGAAAACAAGTCAGCAAATCAGTAATATTACTAAATAAAACAACTTGATCCAGCATTTCCCACCTAGACATAATACCTGTCATGTTCCCACATTACCTTATAAGTCATTCCCCTCATGGGTATAACCTCGTCTGTCATTTTCCCACATGAACATTACCTCATCATTCATTTCCCTCATAGACATAATCTCATCTGTCAATTTTCCACATAGTCATAACCTCATCTGTCAATTTTCCACATAGATATAACCTCATCTGTCAATTTTACAACTTACCTGGTAAATGATAGTATCCGTGTGGTGCACCTTTAATAAGAACTGTTGTAGCTGATACACCGGCATCATTTAATTTGTTTCTATAAGCTAAATGGATAATAAAAGTATATAAATATATATGTTGGAAAATATTCCCGCGAAAGAGGCCCCAAGCTACTTTCGTCCACGGGCACCAAGTCATCTGGCCCGAGCCACTGCTTACAGGCCATGTTTGTATGTCTCTGATTTCCCGACGTTTGTGATTCTATAATTTCCACAAAATCCTAAGACACTTACCAAAACCACAGTCTCTGAGCGGATCTAATTGTGCTATGATAATCAACGTTGTGGGTAGAGTACGCTGTTTAAGTTGTAAACCTGGATTATAATCTGGTTTTTTCCTATCTTCTTCACTTTTAAACGCTCTTTCAGTAAACCTGGAAAATTGCAATTGCTTATCATTCTGGTATATCAAGATTTAACCCTATGTTTCACCAAAACATGAGAATAGATGCTAAAGTTTTCTAAGGACTGCAAATAGATTAACAGCTTTACAACATAAATTCCGTATCATCCATAGAAATGATCATATGCCTCTATCTTCAGCAACGTCTTGAAGGAGTAAGGGTTACAGTGACGGGTGAGGTAGAATTGAATGTCTTAGCAAGGGACAATGAGTCTTCGCCCCATCATTCTGCATCAGAGGTCATAACAACAAGATCGGACTCAAGATTACAAAGTACTTAACGTTCATGTAACAGCTTACCAGTCTATGGCGGCTTGGTTTAAACCCGGAGTTGATGCAAATTCTTCAAAAGATGGGAGAGAACAGGCCAGATCCGTCATTGGGTATATCAATATCTGAAATTATGAGGTCAGATCCGTCACTAGGTATATCAGTAACTGAAATTATGAGGTCAGATTCGTCACTAGATATACCAGTATATGAAATTATCAAGTAAGATGCTTCTTTTGGTATAACTGCATCTTCAATAATCAAGCAGTGATTAAATTAAATTAGATATTGTGGGTAGTTTCCTAATCTAATCAAAGAGTTTTAAGTAAGCAGGCTGTGCACAGAACACGTACATGAAGGTCATCTAACCTGATAGTCAATACCTAGGACATCATAACAGACCGTAGCTGCTATTTGACCACCACCACTATCACCCATAACACCTATTTTACTGGTACAAAGAGCACCTGGAAAATGGAATAGGAGAGTAACACTAAACAAGCAGCAAGTTTAAGTTTATATTCATGATTACTGAACCGATATCCCTTGACCACGCCAAGCTTCTGTCATTGAGACCACATCAATAGTGTACTTACGGAATATGACACTGAAATTTATTTTTATGGCGTCTTCGGCAGCCTATATCATCGACCACAGGTGACAGTTCCACAGGCAACTGTCAACGATGGCCCTGAATATTCACACTATAGCCTACCTAGAAGACCTTTATTGAGTTTGATCCATCTTAAGACTGTGTTAGCATCTTGGAAAAAAGCTGGTGCTTTATGTTCAGGTCCCATTCTGTATTCTACATTCACCACGATACATTCTCCATCTCTAAATCAAAGACAAATTTCAAAATGATGTCTTCTGTGCCACGACCATGAAATTAAAGCCTGAGATACTCTTCAAACAGAATCTTATATTCATGTGCGTATTATACTCGACAATATACATTATATAAACAGAGGTGTATTCACTCCATTGATTTGACATAATTTTTGACCGTTTTCTTGATACCAATCACCAACATTTTGTAGCATTTTCAGAATCTTATATTCATGTGCGTATTATACTCGGCAATATACATTATATAAACAATAACACAATTGTGCTCAGTCCAGAACCTACCTTGCTAAAATCTGACATAATGTTTTGACAGTTTTCCTGCTACCAATCACTAATCCACCACCATGAAAATAAACCAGTATTGAAGAGGAGGGAATAAACCCCCTTGGTGTGTAGACGTCTATGGGAATCCCATCTGCAACGATGCAAAATTCTTTTTATAGCATTATTCTTAAAACGGGCTTCACTGACAATTCGTTATGATAAGTGGGTCTTGAGGTATTTTGTTAAAAAGACTGGTAATAAATTATGAAGTGACAATAAAGCTCTCTAGTGTTAAAAATTCATCTCAGGCCATCTAGGGTCCTCTAGCAGCCGTCAGTCTCCCAGCCTCAAGGGCCTCGTCTCGGAGAGAGAGAGACAACTCTCATTTTGTGCCTCACCCTAGTGCATTTTCTAAATACGACCCTGGGCAGCAAAGCTACCGCATGATCATCCTGCAGAAACATCAATCAACTTTGCGACCGAGTTATTTGACATAGTTAGGAATTGGGAATCTATATTCGGATTTATTCATACCAAATGTACCTTTCCCCTCCATTTCAAACAGTAATAACTGTTAAATATCAATTAAACCAGAGTATATTAATCAATGTATTTGTCTATAAAATTGACGATCGCTTGTTGAAACTTACAGTTAGTCAATCAATAATAGTACCAGGTGTGACTTTTATGTACATAGGTAGAAATAATATATTATTAGTCATAAAAATCAATCTAGGTCATCAAAGTCAAATTCGGAAAACAATTTATGTTAAAAAGACATAGGAGATTCGAAGCTGGCCGTGTTTTCTTATCCTGTTAATGGATTATATATGGTCTATTACGTAGAATCTTAAGGTATGTAAAATTGATCTTTCTATTAATCTGTCGATTAAGGATGGTTGTCAAAAAGCAAAATAAAACAGCAAATTCTTTCTTGTTTAAATGTCAAAATCATATCTGAAGTCATCAACAATCTGGTAGTTAGAATTTATCAACTATTTGAAGAATCTATTCACAACCTGGTTGTTCAAACTCATCAACATCCCGATAGTATGAACTCATCAAGAACTTGATAGTCTGAGCTCATGTACAACATGAAAGTCTGAACTTATCAACAACCTGATAGTCTGAACTAATCAACAACCTGATAGTCTGAACTAATCAACAACCTGATAGTCTGAACTTATCAACAACCTGATGGTCTGAACTTATCAACAACCTGATAGTCTGAACTTATCAACAACCTGATAGTCTGAACTTATCAACAACCTGATAGTCTGAACTTATCAACAACCTGATAGTCTGAACTTATCAACAACCTGATGGTCTGAACTTATCAACAACCTGATGGTCTGTACTTATCAACAACCTGATGGTCTGAACTTATCAACAACCTGATGGTCTGAACTTATCAACAACCTGATAGTCTGAACTTATCAACAACCTGATAGTCTGAACTTATCAACAACATGATAGTCTGAACTTATCAACAACCTGATAGTCTGAACTTATCAACAATCTGATAGTCATTAACAAACTGCATTCAGAACCAATGTACTTTGAAAAAAAAATACATACAACAATGTCAACAAATATGTTTATTCACATAAATGTTAAAACCATAATTATATCATATTACAATCAATAATGGGGAGCTATTTTCAATTATTAACGACGCATAACATAACCGAATTCAGTTTCATTATCATTAATCGTCATCGCCTACAACAATGTTTGTTGCATTTCGTAAGCTTGCTACATGGATGGCATAGTGAAAAGGTAGGCGTCGTTCTATGTAATACCATTGACTGCATTATCAAAGAAACAAATAAAACCTTAAGGGATATGGTCGTCTAAATATAGGCCTTATTAGCTCAAGTGGGTCTTTTTAGCATGGAGAACCAGACAGGTACCTAATTTATAATCCTGGAAAGTCATACATGTAGCTTAAAGTGAGCTTAGCTTTCATGAAAAATTTGCACCCACTTCGCATAACATATAGTCAGCACTGTAATCGAGTAACTGTCAATCTTAACTCTTGGTGGGCGTTCGGTTTTGGATTGGCATTTCTATAAGACGTTGCTTACCTTTACTGTAAGGTGAAGGACAAACGTATTGCTTTTCGTTTCCATCAAAATCAATGGTTCCTGCAAATCTCTCTGACCTTTCTTCGGAAACCTGCCGTGCTTCTTCGACAGTTAATTCTACAAGAGGTTTATATCCTTCATCACTTAAAATCTTGAAATAATCCAAAGTTTCTGGGTGTATTTTATATTTTTGGCCTGCCTCCCCCCAACTTGTTATGTCACCCATTTTTTGCTATCAACTTTCTTGATAAAGGTGACCGTAATGAATTTGTTATCAAATGTTGACCTACAACACTATGTTTTATCTTTAAGTTTACAATACTATAATTCATTTATTCAGTTTGTCTTCCAGGTTGAATTTTATGAGGTATGATTCATAACTTTTCCTGGAGAGAAACCCCCGCCTCCCCCAATTCACCCACACCCACACACACACACACACACACACACACCCACCCTCACCTTCATTTGTTTTGATCCCCTATTTCTGTGCACTTGAATGCGAGAACGGCGTAAGCGTATGATATCAGAAGTCAATTTAAAAATGTTTGCTGTTCACTATGGTGCCGACAGAATTTGACAAACTCGGTCGCATAGTGCAATAAGGGGTTTCTGGAGAATGGGCATGTAACTGATTCAATTTGAACAATGTAGTGGCGTGAGATTGGCTTCCGTAAATGTCTAACTTTCGATTCATTAATCCAAGAATTGACCAATTTTTAATTCAATATCTATTGAATAAACTGTATAGCGAATTGTGATCCATTGAATCAATGTAACATATAAAAATGAATACAATATCTTAATATGCAGTGCTTGCACCTATTCAGGGCGAGAATATGTCCTCGAGCGATCTATATGTCAATTAAAAATATTTTTAAAGAATAAACAATGTCATTGAAAGACACATGTAGTTTATATAGAGGACATTTCAATGTCGAATAATAGAGCAAATTGATATAGCTTTTCGAGTTATGTAAAGATTACATACTATTATTATATCTGTATAAGGGTGTAAGTCTGTGTCAATATTGAAAAACTTAATTTGAGCTGGAAAAAAAAGAAAAAAAGAGGTTTTCTGTAAAGAAGGTAAGAAAGTGAAATATTTTGTGTTTGCAGCAGTTCATTCTATTTAGACGCACTAAGCTTACATTGGATTATATTTTTTCTCTTGACCTATTTGTTAATTTGTGGGTGTTGTAAATCTTTATCAAACTTGACCCCGATATATTAGTACAATATAAAACATAAGTTACTCAACCCCCTATCGCTTGACTTTAAAGTATGGTCCGAGATAGCATTCGAGTTTGCTTCAACAGCGATATCGACTGTTTCTTTGATATTCTGGTTTTGGTGCCTTAATTGTTGTCGGTCCTGATTTGTCGTTAGAAACGTGTGGACATGTCCAGTCCAGCTGAATAGCTTAAGTTCCAGCTTGTTGATGGAAACGTCTATATATGTCGTTTAAGTCCCGATTGTCGTTGGATATGCCTCGATATATCTGTCGTTCGGATTATGTGGATGTTCGGAGTATTACCAAAGGCTTTTTATTCCAAATTTTAAATTTTAACGCAGGATAGAAATCTGAAGTAAACTGCAGGCTACTGTCATAAGTTGTATTCCTTGAAAAACAACAGTTTAATATACTCTATCATTGAACCCCTCAAGGTCTTTAAAAGAAGTACACAACAATTAGGATGTCGATCTGGTCGAGTTTAGTCATTTATTTAGATATGTTACAAATTACAACAAATTGAAAGTCACATTTTGCTTAATATTTCACATTAAAAAAAATATTTATACTTTAGTCTGTTAGAAACATGCAAACAAATGGAAATGTAATCATATATAAAAATTTGGATTATAAACTCTTCAACTTTTGTTCACAAAATTGTTGATTTTTCTCCAGTAAGATACGAGTAATTCCGAACAAACTGTGACTCTAAGGTTCCGAATGTGTCGACTGATTGAACCAATTATCAGTAATCAGTGTCAATCAGGTTGAATTGTACCTCAACAGTTGAAAACTAATCGATTGCTTGAAAAATTTTCATCCAGTAGAGAATTTCGTCGGAAAATTTCGGTTTGAGCACTAATCTTATTGGAAGTGTCGTGCCCTGCGTATTTAAAATAATGCGCCTTTTTTTTTAACTAATCAGAAACGGAATTTTTTAGCTAAGCCAATCAGTAATGGTGTTCACAGCTCACCGTCCAAATTGGAGCTTTCAAATCCATTTGTGTCTAGAATTATCCGCATTTGAATGTTAAAATGACGATCATCACCCCAAAATGTCGCATCTGTCCCTTTAAATGTTGTCATTGCATTATCATTTTTTGACTGACATGGTCCAATTTAGACATGGCCGCAGACAGGGTTATTATCTAAAAACAATTATGTATTTTAGATCATTAATCTATCACATTCATTCGGGCTACTGAGCAGATATTTTCTCGAATGCTTAATTATCATTATATACATTTAAATAGGCTAACCTTTGAAGCGTAAAAGTGTGTCAAAGTTGTCAAAAATTCACATATGAGACATAGTGTTCATCGTTGCATCTATGCAAATATAATTTTGTCTGTTAAAGAAGTAAAGTCGCAAATGATTTCTTTATTAAAAAGGTATGTCGTTTTTCAAGTTACAGATATTTTTTGTTTGACCTAAAAAAAATGTATTTCTTGACCTAATTTAAAGGGACTGCTGCGCCATATTGGGGGGTTGATTTGATTCTTGAATATAAATAAATAGTCTTCAGAAGTACTAGAAATGTACGAAAATCGCATAATTCCTTCAAAAATATCACTTTCAGACGCGGATAATAGACACGCATGGATTTGAAGACTCAAATTCTGACGGAGAGCTGTGAACACTATTACTGATAAGCTTAACTAAAAAAATCCCGTTTCTGAGACTAAGGTATGAGTGGTAAAATAACATAGAGCAACTGTCACTTTAAATAAAATTGATAGAAATAAGCACACAAACCTATATTTTTCAATATCGAAGCTCTTTAATATAATAAGTCAAATTATTCTTCATTATTCGAACCTTATTCTCTGGTTGACATGACATGACATTTTATATTTTAATATTGACCTAATCAAGATATCTCATTATATATCTTATTGAAGACTTCATTCTTGGCTCATTGATTATTTTATTCAGGTCTTTGACGTCAAGGCTACGGAACAAAACATGAATAGAACGCATAAAAATCCATAATTAGCGATGAGTAGAAAAAAACGCAGGGTAATACGGAATAGATAATACTGTATTAGAATGGCTAGCGTCCAAATCATGGCATTAATGGGCCAATATTGACCACTAATACTTTGTACATTAGACTGAGTTATTATTAGAGATAGTAATATAACGGTAATCAATAATGAATTTCTTCTTATAAACAATATCATCATTAACATAGGTCATCCCTCACTAAAAGGTAAGAAATTTTCAATGATAAGATCTTATTCACCAGGGAATTTCGCAAGATTTTGAATGTGTTTTGAAATGATGATCGCTATTTTATGATTTTTTTTCCATGGACAGGAATGAAATGCTTGTCTATTTGCTTTTTCAACAAAAAATTTTAATCTGTATGTTTTGAGTTTTATTTTTGTGTGGCTGACTCAAAACGAAATGAAACATTCAAATTGGTATTGTTATCAGATGACAAAAATTTAGTCTAACGGTGTATGTATTGGCAATACTTACCATAGCTTGATATGTAGACTTGAATATTCGGAATATTATATTAAATCTTCATGACAATTGGTTAAAAACGATGTTTGATTTTACAGTATGGGAAAAACCAGTTTTCTCCCTTACAAGGAGTAAGAAATCAAATCAATACGACCATCTTTATTAGTGCAGAAAAGTAGGACGTAAAACTCCATTCATTTCATTTCATTCATCTGTATCTTATTGACATTATTTTTTCTCATTTTTAATGGATGTTATTGGCAAAACGTCATTTTATGTAGTTGACGCATGTTTCGAATACAAAACCGTCATCAGGTAAGGGACTCGGGAGAGTGTAGGGTATGATATTAGAGATTCCAATTGTTTCATGTATAATAAATTCTAAATATGCATGATAACAGTAATAATTGATGACTATGTATGATATGACAGATAAATTAGAACTGTATCTTAGCAACAGCTTTACGTTGTTTCCATAGATACTAGAAATATAATCATATTAACAATGATATTGTTTCTAGTATGATTCTCATTTATTGGAAATAATGAGAGGTTGTCATAAAGGTCGGTCAGATACTGTCTTAAATAAGGATGAAGTGACGTCGTTTGATCAGCTGGTTAGGAGGGGGGGGGGGGGGGCGTTTCTATGAATCATTAGATGTGGGCACCATTAAATTGTCAAGGGGTGCTAACATGTAATCCTTTCCCTAAGCTAAACGGTAAGGAATGTGTAAGGGGTTAGATCTCACCCCCTCCTTTAAAATATACATACAAATTTCGCCGAATTAAAAATTGCACATAGTAAGTTTTTTCATTGAAATTTGTTATGTAGTATAGCTCCTTTAATTCCCTTTAAGTCTATTGTAGTATAAAAACCTTACTCTAAAAGAATAATGTTAAACTTTTCAACATGTTAAAAATGTTTGCTGTATTATTATTTCAGCTTGTACTAGTTCTTATACAGCCTAGTTCTCAGTGTAAAAAGATCTACCTAATGTTTTTAAACAGTTCAAGTTGGCCAGTCAGTCTTCTATGTCGTTTTCTGCCTACAGAATTTCGTTCCCAAGATGTGAAACATGACGTAATCCGGTAAGATAAATTTTTTATTTCCAATATCTGACTCATTCTAATATAGTTGAATCATTCCAGGAAGCGCGTCTGGTGTTTGATTACATTAAGGCACCATTCCACTCACTGATCGTTTGAACAGAATGTCATTGCTATAGATTTATAGACCATTTTATGATACGACTTTCAGACATTTGGAAGCACTGACCAAGACATCAAAGTATTCTTACCCAAGGAGGATTCGAACCCACGGCACCTTATAAATGAATATTTTGTTCAGTGTGTTAATATAAAAAAAATGGTAGATTTATATATTTTTCATGAAACAAAACTTATTTATAAACATGCATTTCTGCAATAAACGCAATTTGTAAACGGCTTAAGGGAAGACATGCCTCATAAACAGTGGATATAACTCAGAAATCTATGCTTTTGGTTTGTCTCCAGCTTTTTGCTATAGCATACTCTGTACTATATTTGATAAAAGTTTTGATTGGGATCTAATTCCGTCAAAATTTAAGTTAGTAAGTACTTATAAAGTAGATATTTTCATATGACTATGCGTTCATTATCGATATGTATTATGTTTATGTATGAAAACACCCATAATTTGTTCTCAATTTATCGAATTTCGTCTTAACGTTATTATTGATTTTGTAGTAAAAAATTATGCAAACTTAGACTAGTAGCGGCAATCTATATAGTTTAATCACGGAGATTCGAACCCTTGGTGCTCGTTCCCCTATTAGTAGATTGTATTCATCATGGTTTTAAACACTCTATTGTAATAAGTGAACTCAATATACGAGTACATCTGTCAATATGTGAGAATGTTGTTATATTGTTTAGAACACACCCACTCTAAGATGTCGGGGTCATGTTTTCTCTAGTAATATTCCTACGCTATTCCACACTTACAATCGTATCTCTACTGAACACTCGGCCTCTGTCGTTACCAACCTTTATTTTGGTTGACCCTAGGGAGTTGTCACTATATCTGTTTCATTAAGACTAACAGTATTGCATGCATATGGAATGAACGGATGGTTTGTTTCTTCCTTTGCCCTCTTGTGAGAGGTTGTAGCTCAGTTGGTTAGAGCGTTTGGAAGTTTGTGACGTCATTTACCCTGTAAGTTTTCGGTGGACATGTGAAAATTTACGGACTTTAAATGACATTTAACAATTGTAATTATGATATATAAATACAGCTTTATTAAACACAATCAGTGGTTAAAATTTTATACAACGTTTCGACGTGTTCTCGGGTTATGGTTGATAGCTTCATGTAGTCTCATGACTATCAGTAAGCATAATAATATAATCTTCAAAAAGTATAAGGTCTCTCAATAGGTAAAGGCGCTTTCCTAATATTAATGTCACTATCCTGTCAAAGTTTACGACATTGCACACCGATGTGTGTCTCATCACCACCGTGCTTATCATCAGAAATGTAAGACCATTTCATTTCCTTTTCTTGCTTGGCATCGAGTACAAAAGACAAGAGGGACAATTGAACCAACCGTCGAGTAAGTTAATGAAAATTGGTCTATTGGTTTGATAGCAGCATTATTGAAATGAAACCACTGACTGTGATATCTATACAGGAAACTATATTGTTATTAAGTTAAAAATGAATGTGAATATATATAAATGTGTTATCTTACGGAGTGAATTTTATGACATTTGAAATAGAATTTGTGAAATAGGATATGGGAATAGAAATTGTGAATTATAAAAATAATACAATGTAGTATTGTCTAGAAATTTGTGTTTGAATTAGATCGACGAATACATGCATAGTAAGTTCTTTCTTTATATAAATCCTATTTTTCCTTCAGAAATTTTATATTCACGTATTGTGAATTTATGAAATAAATTTCTTTCAAAATTTAGTGTATTAGCGTTTTATGAATTGATGAAATAAGTTTTACTTCTACCTGTCTGCTGGTGATTAGGCGAATAGGGACCGGGACACTCCTTGCAGTGTGCAATACAGGCGCTGCCTGGACAGCAGCTTCTAGCAATTAGGTCTTAGATTTATTGTACATCTAAACCTGTATCGATATTTGTCGGTAGAAACCGGACGTATATGTAATGGGTGACGACATTTATTTCACTAAGATGTT